>NW_023416307.1:59463722-59703722 GCF_014176215.1 Rousettus aegyptiacus | reverse complement strand
TTCCTTCAATGCTCATCTTTTGTATCTATAGCTAAAGTTATCTCTCTATCCTTCCAGGTACCATTAAAAGCCATCCTTATGTGAATTCTAACAGTAGTCACTGCTTTTCTTGACTGCTCATTTTGGTGCATAATATAGACTGATAATTTCTACCTAAATAGTTTTAGAATTTAATTACTAATCTCCGCAATAAGGTTATATAAACTATAAGCTCCTCGTAAGCAGGTATTGTTTCTGATAATCAGTAGCACCATTAACTATTGTGATATATTAAGATTAGCATCTTACTTTTTTCTAAATTTAAATTGTACCTCTTTTCCTCTTAAATTTTTTTTTCTCCCTTTCTTTATAAGAGTCAAAAAATAAAGGGAACACAATAGATATATTAACATGTTATGGTCAATGATCTTTACCAGCTTCAATAATGGTGTACTTTGCTATTAGTTCCTCTTCCTTTTATATGTGATATTTACTACTGGACACGTTCTGTACTAATGCCAACATTGTCCAATTAAATTTTACAATAATTAAGCTTTAAATGTTGTTAGCATCAGCCTAGGGTTAGAGCAAGTATAGGGCAACTAAGTTTAGGACATAAGATATATTCATCAAGAAACTAAGATAAGAACCATTGTGAGGGGCAAAACAAATGATACAACACATAGTGTACCATAGTTGCTAAATGTTGTTTCTTGCAGATGGGGTTTGATGTCAGCCTTCACTTGCTTATTATTGATATAAACATATTTTTCTCAAAATATAATAGCTATAGAAAGGGGAGTGTGCATAACATGATAGGAAGATCGAAATCAAGGTTAGAACCAAGGGTATCAAATTAAAATGCAAATGGATAATGAATCACTTGCAAGATTAAAGTTCAAATTTTAAATAGGAATAAGGCATCAGCAGAGGCATAAACAACACAGCTCTAAGGGTGGTGTCCATGGTTGTATGAAGAAAAAGATGAAGCAGCTAGGAGGATAGGCCTACAATATTGACTGAATATGGGTACTGAGAGTTTTAAACCAGGCAAGACTGGAATATTGGAAATAATAACTAGAGATTCTGAATACAGTGGCCTAGGTGGACCCGAGGTCAGCATTTGGACATCAGATAACCAGGACTACGACCTAAGTAAAGAGGCTGGGAATAGAAGAGCTTTCATTCATCCATTCACCCATCCATCCATCCATCCATCCATCCATCCATCCATCCATCCACCCTATATTTATTTATTGTGCTAGAACTATAATGGTGAATCTATTAATAGATCTGGACTAAATTCTATTTAACAGAACTCATAGTTTAGAAAGGATTTATGTGATGAGATGAGAGCAGCTAGAGTGAACAGATGAGTGAGGCCCATCAACTGAGTAATTCTGCATTGAGTACTTGAAACCAGCATTAAAGCTGAATTCAGTACAAAGATTATCTCATCCAAACCATGGATTCCTCATGTGTTCTCTACCTAAAAAGACATTCAAATTACAATGTTGGTGAACCTTAAGCCTATAGCTGAAGCAAGCAAGCATTCCTAGGTGGATGGGATATATGTGTGATTGTGTATGTGTGTGTGCATGCACGTGTCTGTGTCTGTGATGTATGCATACATGCAGGTATGTAGGTTTTTTCCCCTAACAGGTAATAACCATGACATTACAGCATATGAATGAGTGATGATGAGGAGGATAATAATGGTGATTACAATAACAACTAATATTTATTGTAGCTCACTATTTACCAGGTATTGATTTAAACCTTTTACATTTATTAGGTCATTTACCCCCCCATGGTAATTTGATGATGAAGGTATCATTATCATCATCATTATCATCACCATCATCATCATCATCCCCATTTTATAGAACAAGAAACTGAGGCAGCGAGAAGTAAAGCTTTCCCAAGGTCATACAGCTAGTAAGTTATAGAACCCAGGCAGTCTGTACACTTAATCACTCTGCTATGCTGCCTAAATCCAGGAGAACAACAGGAGAGTTGTACTACTTCATGTAGAAACTTATCTATGTCTACATAATTTCTTTTTTTTTTTTTTACATTCCCATGGAAAAAAATGATTTGAGGCTACTCTTACTAGAGCAGTAGCTCTTCTCAGAAAAGTGACAATGGCATATTATGTTGTTCAGGCATATAATGAAAATATTATGGTAACAGATAAGAGAGATTTGGCACTTTTAGATGACAGTTTTTTAGTTATACTATTTAAGCAATAAAGAAATACTGTGACGAAGCCATAGAACAATAGACAGGCTAATATAGAAAGTAAAACTTTTAGTCTCAATTAGCTACTAAGTCTGGGTCCAGCTCTCTACCTCTCCGTCCTCCATTTCTCCATAAGGTGACATAAGGGTTAATAAGGTGACCATAAAACACATTTACCTTGTGAGAAGTCATAAGTTCTATCACTACTGTGATTTTCTGAACCAAGGTAATATTCTACTGGGATTTTTTAAATTAAGACAGCAGGTGCACAGATGGCTCCCTAGCTCGGGCAAGAGAGTGACCAAATGAAATGGCACCATAACAACTGAAGAAGTTTGGACTTTAGTGTCTCACTTTGTATTGCCCATTCTTGACATAGTTGATTGTTAATATAGGGGCACGAACATGAAATTTGCTTTAGAAACCAAGGAGAAATGTACTTAGTTTTGAGGCTTTCCTTGTGGGCTCCTGGAGTTGACGCCAAAGCATCATCTAATAAATACTTTCAATTTTTACTTAAAGTAATTTGAAAACTGTCAATTTTATATAAATTTATTTTCCTTAGAGTATAAGCACTCAGGTCAATTATTATGGTTTCCAATTTTCAGCTTGACTATATATCAAGACAGAATGTCCATTGTAGATATCTAGGAAATGACTTTCATTGGGCTCCATATAACCTTTACCTTACCAGGTACCAAGACTATCCAATATTATAATTTTCACAAGTGAGCTAGGTTGAAGTAAAGAGGGGAAAGAGTGGGGCAAGGACTCATAGGCTATAAACCTGCTGTACAGGTAAGTCGAATGTTTATTGTTTCCACTTTTCTAGCCTCGACATGTTGGAAGATTCTTACCGTAAACTGAGTAGAGAATGTCTTCAAGCAGAAAGACAGGAACACCTATTTGTCAGTGGTTCTTGGCCCTTTTTAGCATTTGACCTTCAATGAATAATAGAACTGCTTTTATCCCTAAGCCTGTACCAGCTGCAAAGGTGACAGATACCTGTCATATTTTAGGACAGCTTATCACCTCGGCCCCTGGAGTGATTGAGTATTTATAGACACAAAGATAGAAACATAAAGCACATATGTATAGGCAGGAGTCCCCTGGAGGTGGCGATTAGGACTAGGCAGTAATTTTAGCTTGAAGTTTCTATGACTTAAATAGCCACTTGAGCTCTGCTCTTGCAGTTTACGATGTCAATAGAACCCCTAAATGAAATTACAGCCTTCTGATACGCAGCAGGATATCCTTTCTTTGCCATGCAATGTACATGGCCAGGAGAAATTGCTCTGTATATGGAGTTTCACTAAAGCAGAATTTATCATAAGGCTGCTCTGCTAAAATATCATTATGCTGTTATTCACTGGATAACACATCTAATGACTCGGGGTGCACTTGATAGCCACGTTTCAGTGAACACAGACGCACGCCCTGATGTGAACTGGGCACTCCAGTGCTTCAAAGCGCTATCGATTTCAATTCTACCATAATTTACACCTGGCTTGTTTTGCCAATAGCTTGAACCCATGCTAACTCTGGAATATACACATACAAGTATTAGAGAGATCAGAAATGAACTGTACAGCAAAAAAGCATGTAGCAAGCTTTACAGGAGTCTGTCTTTATAATAATCTCCCTCGATGTAATATTCTGCATAACTTTCTTGTTATGCTTGCACATTTCCTGTTATCATGTCTCCTGGTTGGTGGTGACAATAATATAATAACCTCTTATATTGGTAACTTCCAAAACAGGATCTGGATGCCAGTCATCTTGGTTCCACCACCACTTAGCACACTTACTGGCACATAACCATTGCTCACCATAATCTTCTCAAAAGCTACGCTTCCTTTCTCTGTTCCATAAAAGTGGTGTACCCTTTTGGTTTCTGTCAATATATTCTCCTTGAGAAAATTCCACTCCATAATTTTTACTACCATGATGCTGATAATTCGGATGACTGCCAAACTCATCTCTCTCCCTGATCTATCTCCAGCTTTCTCGACTAAATCTAACAGCCTACCAGACATTAGTCTGAATGCTCCCCCAACATCTCAAAATCAACACATGCAAAAGTAAATGTACCATCTTCCTCAGCCTACAGAACCTGCTCCTCCTCCTCAAAGCTTTCTTGCTTAGTTGTAAAAAGCAGAAACCTGGGAGCAATCAAAAATTCCTTCTTCTCTTGATTCCCAGCCCAAAGGTTATTAAATTGTGTCCATTCTGCCTCTTCTCTCTTGAATACATCTCCTCCTCTATTCCCACAGTTATTGTCCTAGTTCAGGGCTTCATTGTTTCCTGTCTGAACAATTTCAGTTGCCTCCTAACTCATTTTCCTGTCTCTATTCTCCCATTCCTCCACCTTGCTGCCAGGGTGATCTTCTGTTACACAATTTGATCATTAACCTTCTCAACTTAAAACTTTTCGATAGCTCCCCAAATGCCACAAGATAAAGTTAAATTTCTTTGCATGGCAATCGAGGACCAGCATGAGCATTCCCTGCCTACATCTACAGCATCATTTCTCCCCACTCCTCTACTAAACATCAGTAATACTGGTCCCCAACTCTGCCATATTATTTCCTGTTTAAGTGCCTTTGTCCCTGCTAGTCCTCTTACGGAATGCTCTTTTTCCCTCTTACAATCTGGGAAAATCCTTCAAGGCCCAGCATGGATTTATTAGCTCTTCTGTGAAGCTTTCCTTGACCCTCTACTCCAAGGTACATTGAGCTAAACACTCACTATTTTGTGAATCCGAGGTTCCTTAAACATCTTTCAATTATGATACTTAGCATAGGATATTATACAAATTTGTTTCCTTATCTGTCTCTCCTCTAGTGAGCAACTTGAGGCCATGTATTATTCATCTTTGCATTGTAACTGACAAAGCCAAAACCTTCACAACAGCATATCGAGGTCTATGTGCCCAAACCCCCACTGCCTCCCCTACGTCATCTCCTACCGATCTCCTGCTTGCCCACTGTGATCCTGCCACTGTGATCCTGCCACAAAGACTTCCTTGTTTTCACTCAAACTTGCTAGATACTTTCTTGTCCAGGACCTTTGCACCTGATGGTTCCACTGCCAAAAATGCTCTTGTCTACATATCCACAAAACTTGCCTCTTCATTTTTCTCAAATGTTGTCCTTTCAATGACGCATTCCCTCACCTTCCAATTTAAAATTGCAACTTTATCCATCACACACACACACATATATACATACACACAATCTCATAATCTTTCTCTTTCCTCTTTCGCTTTTCTCCATAGTACTTATCACTATCTTACATGCTATATATTTTACATATGTACTTGTTTGTCATCTTCCTCTCCTGCCTAAAAAGCAAGCATTTTGAGACTAGAGACTTCAGTTTGTTTTGTTTAGGATAGTCTCTTTGGAAAAGTGTCAGGTACATAGTATGTACTCCTTAATAAATATTGGTTAGTAAATGAATCAATCTTTAGCTTCTGGAATAATACCTGACAGAGTATGGGTTTAAAAATATTTCTTGAAATAATAAATTTAAAAAAATGAATGAATGAATGAATGTTAAATCCATGTTTAATGAATGTAATGAAGACACAGTCTTTAAAATCTGATCCTCATAACAACACTGGTAAGTAAGGTGAATAGGTATCATTATTCTCCTTAGACAAATGAAGTAGATGAGTCCCAGAAAGGTTAGGAACCTAAATTAAAGCTACATGGGTAGCTTAATGTTAGCTACTCTTTTCGATTCACTATTAAAAGGCAGAAAAGATTTTTTGCACTATGTTCATGGTGTACTTGTAACATTCATTACACTAGCTTGATTCCTCTTGACTACGAAGGCAATTAACGGGAGGTACAAAGGGCTAATACTTTTATTATTACTTGCATCTTTCCTTATTAGGTGCTTTTCATAAAACAGATCCTTTTCTTTCACTTTCAAAAGTGGATTAGGCACTCATACAATTTTGGCCCTCAGAGTGATTTGTACATGACTACTCAAGAGGACATCACTCTGCAAATTCTGCCAGAGTGAACTGGAAGGTGAGTGTGGGATTTGTAGCTTGAGGATGAACCAGTCATTTGGAGCCAAGTTTGTGCTAATGGAGTTGTCCTCTATGTGTTAACACCCAAAGGAGAACAAATGCAACAACAAAATATTTCAATTTTTGGCATGTCTATGGAGAGTTAACTTTCCATTGTTCAAGGGTTAATTATCCATTATGTGAATCATTTCTCTTTCTCCCTCTGGCTGCTTACCTCTAGGAATTCAGTTTACTAGAGGATAAGTAAGGAAAATAAAAAGAGATGAAAATGAAACGAGCACATTTTCTTTCTATATATTAGAAACTCTAGAAAATAATTCAGTGTAGGAAACAGAATTAGATGTAGTTTGGGGATTGCCAAGTTGACTGACCATTGATAACAGATGTAATTAGAGCACATTTTACACAATATTTTGGTTTCTTTTAATTATTGCTTATTATGGTTGCTTTGTAGTATATGAAGTTACTATCTGGATGTGATTCGTATCAGTAGCATACAATTTAGGGTACTGGAGTGGGCCACTCTCATCCACTGTCCCCAGAGCACTGAAGGTGCCTTAGCGTACTACGGCTCAATGACTAAAACAGCACCAAGCCATCCTACCAATTTCTGTACTCATCCATGAGAACAATTGTACTTAGCTATCTTCAGCTATTATTTGCCTGAAACATGGCATTTAATCAGTGCTTGTTAAGACAGTGCAAATGGTTTAGCTGATTGTCCTCTTGCCCCTCTCTTTATTGTGCTGTCTGTCTGCCCTGCCTCTTCCTTATCTAGTTCACAGGCCAGTCATAGCCAGTGTTCAAGCCTTTCCATGGTTGACATGCCTGAGCTTCCTAAACATTGAGTTTGAGAAAAGGAAGAACCCTTCACTGGCTGTAAGTAAATATTGACAAGCTGCAGAGGCCTTCAGTCAATACATTATAGGTGAGACTGGCACTTTCAGACTACGTGAGCAGACCAAATGGGGTATTTGGCCACCCTCATGAGTCCTGGAAATTGAATGGAACTACTGACCTATGTCTCATCAGAAATCACCTGGGAGTTGCAGATATTAGAGAAGCTACCTCAGAAAATGGCTGGAGATGCTATCTGCTAGTTAGAAGATCTAATATGTAAGTTTAAGGGATTCGGGTATAGAAGAATCTGTGATTTGTTTTCTGGATATATTTCTTCCATTATAATAAGCAAAATGTATTCCCTGTCAATGTTTAGATAGCCATTAATTCATTAATTCACTCACCTATTCATTGATCTTCTAGTCAGAATGAGGCAATTTGACATTGTTTGGGGGGTGGATAAACATAAAATGTAGTATCTGAACTCTAACCACTTCCTTCATACATTAAAAAAAAAATCAAAACTTTAATTCAAAGTAGTATATGATAAGTAAGAAAATTAAAGCTATAGGTTTTTAAAATGCTATCAATGTCAGAAGGGGAAGTTCAATTTCAGTTTGGGTTATTATGAAAAGCTTCAGAGAAAAAAGTGTGACTTGACGAGTATATAACTTGGCTGGGTATCTTGAAAGTTATCTGGAAAATTATAGTCACTGTTGCTAATATGTAAATACAGCATCAAAGTATTTAAAGCACAACTAAATAGCTGAGAAACTAGAATAAACTGGGTCATTTGTACATAAATTCATTCTTGTAAAATAAAGTGAATTCGTTAAATATATTTTCAATTTTTAAGATAATAGCAATTTAATTTCTTTCCATTTAATTTTAAACTACTTTATACATACAGCAATTAATATTTCAAGGTTGTGCATAATAAAATTTAGGTATATAACCTAACATGCATATCTGATGAAGGATAATTATCAAGCTTTTCAGCTAACCAAATTTTACCTTTTGCAGGTATTATTCATAAATAATTGTGTAAAATTTCTGTTATCAGAGTGATAAAACGTCAGCTACACTTTACTTATGGTCAATTTGAAAAATTTTTGAATTCAAAAGCAAGTAAGTCTAGGTAGTATTTGGTCATATTTTTAATAGCCTAATATAGTATTCGAGTATTCACATACATAGGCATATTTACAAGATAACATACATACACACATCACCTGATACAATGAATGAATCCCTTCTTAACTTTTCAAAACATGTATTTTTAAAGTAATCGCATAAATATCAAAAAGCATTTCTACACAAATAAGAAAAAATGATTTCTTACTGAGTCAATCATAATTCTCTTATTTAGCAATGCCACTGTGTCTAATTGTGACTACTTAATTAAATGAATATGACATATAGAAAGTGCCTACAGCTAAAACGTGCATGCAAGAAAATACACATTTCACAATATGCATCTTTTGAAATGAAATTAAAATTTTGGGGATGAGCAAGCACTAGAAAATTGAATTATTGATAGTATACTGTGATGGTTTAAATATATGTATCGAAAAATCAGATATGGATACAATCATTTATACATAAAGAAATACATCATTATCTTGCCTTTCTATCAGAGGTATACTGTTCGAATTGCTTTTATACTCTAGCTTAGCCATGGAATTCTTCCAAGGCCACATGGAACTCCACATCTTGGCAACAATAAAGTAAATCTCTCAGGCAGGTTACTTTTTAAAATGTCATCTCTTGGGATATACTCTTAGATATATGTGTTTGCCAATTCTCTGCTTAACAACACTTAAAAATTTTTATATACACACATAGAAGATTTCAATTAAAAAAAGTGTTCAGATCCAGCTTGCCCTCAACTAGTCCTAATAGACATCCCTACCACAGATGAACAAACAATTCTCCTGGGAGTCTTTGGAGCATGAATGCTAACTGAGGGAAGGACAATCCCCTATGTATGTCTTCTTGGTAATGGACTAAATGCTAGGTACCTTTTTTCATACCGTATTTTAAAAAATTTAACGCCATTTTCCCATTCTACTTCCTTCTTTAGAAAACAAAAGACTTCATGGAAAATCCCCAAGAAACATTATATATACAAATAGTATGGTCATAACTAACATTGCCTAACTGAAATAGGCAAATTACATGTTATTCCATACCATTAAACTTTAGCATACTGGTCCTAGTGAAACTGAGACTGCTTCCTATCACGATGACAGCTGAGGAACCTGATGTGCCTCACGAACTATAAGAACTGTGATAGGAAGCTGACTCTTTGTTCTAGGTCACTGCCAGACCCTGATGAGGCTGTAGCAGGGAGCAGTCTCTGTAAGGAACTTGAGATCTATGAGCATTCATGAGTTATATGGTTAAGAATCTGAATTGTTTATGAGTAGCAAACAAAATTCCAAAGCTAAGGACCAATGTAATGTTTAATGATTGCACCAGCTTGGACAAGAGAATACACAACAGACACACATAATACACATCTGGTTAAATGTAAAATCAACTACCGCTAAAGCATTTTTAACTTTTAGAAGAAATCTACTGGCAATGTGTTAATAGCAAGGAAAACTAAAACAATAAAACAGCATCTCTTTCCAAATATTTAAGAACATCGAGTAAGTGCCCCTTAGGCTGGATTGTGGTTCTTGGAAGTTTTAGCCTATGAGAACCATATTGGGGACATCAAAGGCTCCTCCCTCTTTCCAAAGAGCAATTCACTTCAGATGCTGCCACTAAGTCAAATGCTTTAATGGCCACCATGGTTTTTTTTTTTTTCCCCTCACTCAATATTTTGGAGCATGCCAGATTCTTGAAATTGAAAACACGACAAACACACACACACACACACGCACAGAGTAAGATCAAATATCACTGGAAGAACAACTAAGTAGATACCTGATTATAAAGAACAAATACACATTCCAGCTGAAATTCCACTTCCGGGACTGTGTGAGTTATTAATAAGGACACAGAGGGCACATATCGACTCTGAAAGCTGGTCTGTTGACTCCTCTGTTAGTCTCGTATTAGACAGGATGCAACCACCCCCATTCCATTCCTTCGACAACTTCCCAGAGCACACTCAATCAGAGTCTCTTATATTGAGGACACTACTATATTTGGGTTTAATACTGTGAGGACAGTCATCTAGTTTTTCTATGTCAGGATGATAAATTTCCCTGGAACTAAATAAGGATTCTCATTGCATTCTTCTGTTCGATACCATGAACGCAGAAGAATAAAGGAGAGGGTGTGACAAATAATATTTTTCAAAGGTTGGGTGAGGGGAGGGTCCTTATAACATTTAAAAGCAACCAGTTTTTAGCAAAGTGATCTTTAGAAGAACAGTATTAACAATATCCTCTTGCTATGCATCCACTTTTCTTTTTTGCTTAACTGAGTACATAAGTATTCTGACCATAATATAAATGTTCAGAATAGAGATGCATGAAAAGTTGGTAGAGAGAAACTTCAAATGTATGATGAATCCCACTTTCACTTCCCCCTCCTACCACCCCAAATACTACCTCCCTGCCCCCACTCACTCACCTACCTCTCTCCTCCCACCAGCATGTGTGCTAGGCATGTCAAGGCTGACATCCATCGGTGGCAGCATGAAGCCTATGTTTGCAGGCTCCTCCTGAGCATAGACTCAAGGCTCTGCCATTGTCCATAGAGCGCTCTCGGCTGTGCACGCTAAAATCTTCACCATTCCGTTGGATAGTTTGGTAGCTTTTTTTTTTTTTTTAAATCTTTATTTTTTTTTCCCTTTAAAAAAAAACTCCCGTTATTTCCTGACTGCCTCAGAAACACCAAGAATAGAATCCTTGACACATCAAATTCTGGAACCTCACCACTCACCAGGACTGTGGTTCCTGATCCAAGGAGTGTCGACTGAGAATCAGCACAGTCTCTTGAGAGTATCCAGGCCTGGCTGCTAAGCTCCCTGCTCTGATTAGTTTGTCGAGTTCACAGTGTTCCAGAGTGCTGAAGCACAGAAATTAGGGAGGGGAGGTGGAAGGAAAATCACTGGAGCCTCTTACGATCTAACTTCCACTAACTGAGAGGAAATGTCTTATAAATAAACAACAGCAACAGAAACAAAAAAAAAAAACTCATCCCGTCCTGCCAGAGGAATGTACATTATTGTCTCCCGACGGAAAACTTTACACCACACCAGAATGCAGCCATGTCTCCTGAAGCTACCTCCCTCAAAACAGAAAGAAAAAGGGAGTCAAGAAGAAAAGGAGAAGAAAAAAAGATTTTTTCATCCCCTTGAATTCTATTGGGAAGTTCATGTGAGTTCCCACTAGACAAACTAAAGCAAGCAGTTTCAACAGTGTCACTGTTCCAGGATTTCTTGCGGAGGCTGCTTATTAGCAAAATTTCTGCCCAGATCATTGCTGTGCCATCCGGACATTTTCAGAAGGGAAGTTCAGGGAAGGGGGGAGGGTTCGACTGTGGAGGAGAGGAAGAAGAGAGGACAAAGGAACACTCCTGGTGAACCGGAATGCCCTAGCCACAGCCATGAGAAAGCCAGCCCCACCCTCCACCCGACTACTGCTTGTTGAGGACTTGGTGATGCGGTGTGTTTAATCTACTTACTCTTTCTGCTCGGGAGGCTGAGGTTCCTACATTTCCAGCTCATGCTGGACTGTACCGTAAGCAACAAGTGAAATGAGTTCAGTGATCTCATTCTAGTCCTTCGACTCCTGTCCACATCGCTAAGCGACTGCACAGCTTGGCACAGGCCGGGATGAGTCAGCAGTCTCTGGTCATGAGAGGCCAGGCCTGGAATAGCAGGGGGGTTTAGGTCAGGAGCAAATCGAAGCAGAAAGGCAGTCTAGATGGCAGGGCTCAGCTCTGCAGTACACGGAGATACTGCAGGTCAAAATGAAAGGGCCTCGTCAGCTCTGGGGTGAAGACTGTAGGACTGCAGGAAAAGGAGCAGCAAGGGAAAGACTCAAAACAGCTGCCTACCAAACACAGCAAGAACGATTTAGAGTACCACAATCAGTAAAAGAGGGGACTAGTAGAGCCCTGGAAAAGGAAAGATGCTCATTAGGATTTCTGGAATACCTTTTCTTCCATGTGCTCCTGAACTGGATTTAAGAAACAGTGGTTACCTATATACTATCCTGGTATTCTGGTATTGCTTTTCCAATTTAGTAAGTAGCCAAACAAACAAACAAAAGCAAAGCACTGCACTTTAAGTAACAAGAAGCCTCATGCTACGTAAAATAATATAAGAGCCTAGTATCTCAAAGATATACATTTGGGTCAATAGCGTCCTTGTATAGTTTGCAAAATACTGGTCACAGAATGGTTAAAGAGAAGCACTCCTCAAATCACACTTGGGTGGGAGTAGAGAAGAACTGAGAGAAAAGGGAGGTATAGATTCAATGATGAAATACTAGAGAAATATGACATGTCCATATTTCCACTCAATGGGGTCAGTATAGACCTCCATCAGGAAGTGACACTTCCCAGCACTAGGAGTTTCAAACTCCTCCCCATGAGCAGTAGTTCTGTAATACAGCCAGAGGAGAGGGAAAATGTAACAGTCAGAGGGAAAAACCAGGTTTGACATAAGACATAAATTAGCAACAGAAATTTGGTTTTGGAGAAGGCAAATTGCCCCATAAGCCAACTGATAAAGAAAAGTCTTAGTGTCCGAAACAAACTTAGACGAACCATATCTAGATAAGGAAACTGAGGTGGAGACTGAGAATTAGCAGCAAACAGTATTGATGGCCCTAAAATAAGGAAATGTACAATCTCAAGTCAGGTGGTGTGTAGCAAGAACAGCATGGCAAAGGGAATAAGACCAACAGAGTTGGGAAAAACTAGTAAAAGATTTCTTTAAAGTTCTTTGATGAAGAATAATAAGGACTCACTAAATACTCCTAATTGTCATCCCTTAGAGATGTACAGATGTGCAGGAAAATGTAGAGTAAATTTTATTTAGTCTCATTCCAGAGAGTATTAAACCATCTCAATCTATATTTAATAAATGCTTAACTTTGGGCAAATGAACTTTGTAGCCCTCAGTTTTTTCTCTTTGAATTGGAATATTATTAGTCTTATTGAATTATCGTAAGGACTGAATTAATGTTTGGCCGATGGTTGGTCCTTATCACGGCAGTGTGTGTCACACTGCGAACACCCAAGAAATCGCTATTATTTTTATTTGACTATCATATCAACCTCCTAAGTGCCCAGTGAAAGAATCATATCCACTGTTGTTCCACTGGATTGAGTGAAGCCAATATGAAGACTAGAGTAAAATCAGTGGAGTAACACACCTCAGAGAATGCTGCTTTAAAGAGCTTATCTCTGTGTGGGTATGTTAAACATTATCCTTGAGCACAAGGGATGTTAAAAATCTATTATGCTAAAATTGTGATTTTGGGGGTATCTATGTTGTCAAAGCAGCTTGGAGCTTAACACTGTCAGTAACTAGAAGCCTAAAAAAGAAAAAATGAATTTTTAGAAGCTTCTCCAAAAGCAACAGGATAAAAGTGCTATTGGCCTTGACCGCATGATGAGGGTTTTTTACCAAAGGGGAAAACTTAGTCCAGTTGATCATCCCAGCCTAATTGATTAATTGTGGACCTGACCATCTGGCTGATGAATGCTGACACCCAGCAGTGATTACTGTGTAACACAAATCCGGATGTGCTCTCCCCAATGCCTCCCACAATAATGGCAGCTCTGAGCTTAAGGTTAGTTTATTTAGGCCTCTTGGCTCGATCTCTTCATGGAACAGTGGTTGTGGCAGGGAATATTTTACTAGACCTGGTCAAGCATTATCTTCTCTTATTTCAGTTACCCCCTCCTTTCCAGCTCCACGCCTACCCGCTCCTGAGCCCTCTCTTGTATATAATCACTTTTCATGCAAAGCATTCCATCTGTAGTTTTCATCATACTGTCTGATTCTCTCATTTCCGGTTGCTCTATTCTGAAAAATATTTGACTGGTCTAAAAGACCTGTACTGCTGTTTCACAGGGAATCCTATTGAGGCATTTTTATTATATCTTCTTTGCTACTGGCTCACTTAAAATTACTCTGTGCTTCCAAATAAAGAAAATTATTTCACCTAACTCATGAGCCTGATTAAAAGGCCCGCATATGGCCCGAGTTCTCCATGGGGTTGACGGTATACAAAGGTTAATGGAAGTTAAATCTTACATCTTAAATCTACATCTGGTCCTCGGTTTGTAATGTCCCATAGAGAAGACCTTCCCATGAGAACTCTGGAGCACATTTCACTGCTAGAGAAAGGAGGTCAAACGCATGTAAATAATAGGGATCAATAGCAATGCCACCCATAGACCAGTCTACACTGAGAGCTAACCAGTACATGGGAGAGTTCTCTCAGCAAATCCAAACTAAATGCATATATATATGTCAAATTATTTTATTATTATTATTTTATTTTATTTTATTTTTTGGTGGGAATGCATGGGGGGAATAAACAGACACAAAATATCTTGCACAAGTTTGGCCAACAAGTCTCAATGAAGGAAGATCATCTATCTCCCCTCTTCTTTTCTCAGACTAATTACCATCTCAAAATTCATAATTTTTCTTGCTCCCCACCTATTGCTGAATTCTTCTGTGTTCTAGGCTGGGTTAGTGTTAATTTTCAGTAGAAGATGGCAGTAGCATGCTGAACTACAGAGTTACAGACTGGGAGTTGGGAAACGTTTTTGGCCTGACTGTCAGTAAACAACTATGTGTCTAGGGCAAGTCAAGTCCCTCAACTCCCCACGTCTCAGTTTCTTCATTGAAAAATGATAGGGTAGGACTGCAGGAACTCCACAGTCTCTGCCAACACTAAGAATCTATGGTTCTATAGCTCATTTCCTTTTTTTCTCTGGCATTAACTGCTCAACAACCCTGCTTATAGTCATCTCTCTGCTCTCAGTTCCTGATGAAAAAATATTTCGTTTACTACTCGGTATTTGTAACCTCTCTTCCTTTTTTTTTTTTTTTTTTTTTTTGATGCTAGATATTTTGAGTCATAAATATGAACGCATCCAGATAGATGCTTTAAATTTGAAGGCGTTTAAGGAGAATAGCTTTCCCATGTAGAGCATTTAGTGCAGCTCGGCATGGAGGAAGCCAGCCATCCAAAAGTGGAGCAAAGGGGCCAATTCACAAATGAGAGGAAGCCTTTCATAATAAGAGTCTCCAGACTCTTCAATTTAGATAAAGCTAAATGCTACCAAATTCGAACTACTTTTCTAATCAATCCCAGACACCATCACAGACACTTAGGACTACAGATTTGAGGGCCAGCACTGGCAGTGATGCAGTTCTTATTTCACCTCCACCATGTATTGCCAAGTAGGATTTAGGATGGCATAGTAATAAGAGCCAAGAGGACAATCTGTCATTTATTTTCCTCCAAACTTTTCGAAATTTCCCATTTGGGCTCTGTTTCCCAGTTTTAATTTGGTAACAGCCATTTTTCAGCATTTCTTTTAACAGGTTACTAATAATTTCTGATATAGGATCTCATATTTCATTTTGTGCTGCTAGAAATGGCTGTTAATATTTCATCTACCTTCAATTCGGCTCTGAATAAAGGCGGCTGGGTTTTCGATACACTGTTAACACTTTGGTTCTGGGGATCTGATCACCAATGTTTGCCTAGTTTGTCCATATCTTGTTAGGCAAAAGTAATAGTTTACCTGTCTCAGAAATATCTCCGGGTGTGCTATACATTACTAGATCTTTGATGAAAACAACGAAACAATTATTCTGGGTTTGTTCTCCCAGGCAACTTGCTATTTGCTTCACTGATAGCATTCTGGAAGCCGAGTGCAGTGGTTAGGAACCAGGGCTCATAGGCAGATCTAGGTTCACATTCTAGCTCTGAAAATTACTACACATAATTAGGCCAGTTCCTTAACCTTCCGAACCTCTGTTTTCCAATTTGTAAAACAGGGATAATAACAGTGTCTACCTCTATTGCTTGAGGATTCAACAAACCAATGAAAAGTGCTGCGTACTTTCTGAGTTCTCAATAAATGATGGATTATCATTATTACCCCAACATTAATAATCTACAAATTTGCATTCAAATGTTATTATTCTGCAAAACTTTTCAAGGCAAACAAACTACTCTTGAGTCCAGACTTTCATTGTTTGCTTTATTATAGTTTAAATTTTAAAAAACTCTTGGTGAAGTCAAGTAAAATATTTAAAAATTGGCTCTTAAAATCATATGTATAGTTAAAAATAGTGTACAGCATCATATTATTATTTTACCTTTCAATTAGCATAAAATTCTCAGAAGTTTTTCTTCATCTGATAAGGCACATTGTACAATGTTAATCCATTCCATAAAGAGATGGCTTACCATATTTACTTTCCCCTATTCCCAAAGAATATAGATTATTTTAATATTCTTTGGTTACATATCAGTCAGGATCCATCAGGAGAAAGAAACCACATAGCAATTTGAATATGAAAAGTTTAATATAAAGAATTATTAATTATAATAGGGGATTGGAGTAATGAGGGAGCAGCTAGTAAGAAGTAAAGAGAATTCTAAATTATATAAGAATAGGCAAATATAAGGAGCATAACTATTTGTAGGGCTGAGATAGAATACCCGAGGAAGACTCTCCTCCACCTCTGGAGTAGGATCTAGACCCTGTTGGACCAGGCACAGCCACTGAATGAATGAATGAATGAATGGCAGAGAAATTGCTGGAAAGCTGTACTCTAGGGTGCTAGAAAAGCTCAAAAAGTTCAAAGGGAGGTGTCTTATCTGAGGCATGTTACTACCTAACCCAGCCAATGTGTGTATGTGTGCGTGCGCATGCATGCGTGAGTGGGTGGCGGGTGCTTGGAGAAGCCACCAGGCACTGGAGAAGCTATCTGTGCTCTAGTTACTGGGTACCCAAGGCAGCTGTAAAGCACATTCATAGAGCTAGGGGGCAAGGAGGAAGTATTTAAAGGACCCAGATATACTTTTGTAGAGTGGGCATGGAAGGGTACATTTGGATCTGAGAGGCAGTATATTACAATTGGCATAGCATTATTTCCTCACATACTTTATGAAATAACTCACTTTGTAGGTTACAATACAGTGTTCTCAACTTACTATATTACTGTTCACCTATACCAATAAATTGACTGTGCATAACTAAATAAAAACTGACAGAATTAAGGAAATAATATTCTATTAAATAAAAGTAGTAATACTAGTATTTGTACAATAATCTTTTCCTTCAAATGCTGCCCACACATTTTTATTGTTTATAATCGACCAATTAAGAAAAAGATGTACAGAAATACTAAACTATTGACCTAAATTTATGCATCGGTGATCTCAGTCCAGAATTTCAATGAAGTGGGTAATCAGGAGAGTCATTGCAAACAACCCACAGCTTCAGGAGTGGTAAAAATGGCCCCAATTATCATTTGTAACCTAAGTTTTCCTTTTTATTGACAGTAGAACCCCTATTTGCTGTTCCATGACTATGATCTATAGGTTGCTATTTTTCAGAAAAACGTATTGTATATTTTGAAAGGAATTTTTCCTATGAGTCCTCTCCTATATTGTTCTGCCCTCAGTATGAAACAGAGAAGCATCAGTAAATGACCAATTTGGTGCATTCTTCAAGGTATACAGTGATCATTGTTAAAGCTGGTTTTACATCTAGATGGGGAGGTATATGCCAAAATACTCCCCTCCGGACTTCCCCCCACTCCCCACACACTCTTTTTGCCTAATTCCTTAATTCCTTTAAGAGGACAGAGCTCTAAAACACAAATGCTTAGAAAAGGCTGTGGTGGTGAGGAGCCGAGAGCACAGAAAGCAACTGGGTGAGAAGAGGGTCCTATGGGCAGGAGTGTACCAGCAGGCTAAGACCACAAAACACCCGTCTCGCCCACTCCTCTGTTTCCCCACGTCTGGTCATAACAGTACCATCTGTTCTCGCTATCATGGAAGGGATCTACTTGTTTCCTCAACGTTGCCTTTTCTGAAAACCAGTGGTATTATCAAGCAAATCATGCCTTGTTGAGTTGTCTCACAATCATATTATAGGCATCACTGACAGCTGCTGGTGGTTGTCTTTAGGATTTTCTTTAATTCGTGTTGCGTGTGAGGACTGAGGACAAACCTCATGACCCTACATACATTTGATCCCCGCTTCCCCAACAAACGCAGACACACTCCTTTCCCCTGAAATTCCTGAGTCCAAAAGGGGATGATGACAAAGGAGTCGTAAGTCCACGTGAATCAGGCAGGCAAGTCCGTTTTATTTCAGTTCGCCCTTCTGTTCAGCTGGCTTTTCTGCTCTGACCCACTATATTTACCCTGTCGGCTGCTCTTACTAGCGACAGGCCTTTTTAATCAGCCTTCCTGGGGTCTGCATTTGATTACAGCATTTGTGTTCTATTTTGATTCTTTTGTACTGTGCCCTGTGGTGTTAGCTTGAAAGGTGTTACTTATAAAATGAAATTCTATTGTATTGCCATTTGGATTCAAAGAGGACATATAATATTAATGCAGAATCTATTTAATAATATCTCGAATCTATTAAATCAATTTCTTCTTGAGAACACAGAATGGGAGGGAGGCAAGTGGGTCAGTAACCAGGTAAAATGGCTTAAGAATCACCTGAACTTTCCTTCGAAAGTGCTCGGGAAAGCTGGCAGCAGAATCACAGGAGGCTGCCGTTGCTCAGGCAGACCACTACAGCATGCACCTGTTTAAACATTCAATTGTGAAGGCCAAACATTTTCCTAGGCCTCAGATGCAATGTTTTTCACTAAGGAAAGCATGAGATGAAACATAGATATGACTTTTTTACTACCCAGGAAGATTTAGGTAAAGAAGGAAATATAATCACCTGTTTCCAAGGAGCTGCTTGCAAGATCTGTAAAAAGAAATACGTTTCTTATGTTCCTCACTCCTGTCAAAAGCAGGTTAGGAAAATTCTAGTGATAGCAGAACAGAGACAAAACGTTGAGGGTGGCAGTGTTTAGAGCGATGTTTTCACCTAGAAGAGTGCAAGTTTCTTTACGGCTGCTGGGCCTACAGTAGAATGTTTATGGATTACGATGATGGAGGAGGCTCCAACTTTCCTTCACTTTTAGTTTTAATGCAAACCAAAGACTGAAACGTTATACCACTGTATCACAGCTTGCATATCCCACCTGTTGTTGCACACATTACATTTTTCCCCTACACTATTTTTTTCTCCTGTCGATACATCTGACATCATCAATGGCTCAGCTGCTGTTTGGATAGGGAGTAAGGAAGGTTGGAGTGTTAAAGGTGGTGGTTTACCAATCAGGCTCCACAGAACATGCTAAAAGAAACTCATACAAAAGGAAGCTGGCTATGCAGTCCTGGAGTGAGAGTTTCAAGATTTTCACCTGTGCTCACTCAGTGGCTCACTCTACAACTCCAGGAAATTTATGGGCCAGTTATCTAATCATTATATGGAGATAACTATATTTATCTTTTTTAACATGTATTGAACTTCCTTAGAGATGAATGAGATAATCGATCGTTCTGGAATGCTCTAAATTCCATGCAATGAGGTAGGATACATTATTAAAATGAAAGTTCTGCCCCATTTATGGTTCTCCAAATCCAATATGAGAAACATTAATGAACAAATGAATAAATATCTGCCCCCTTTGGAATAAATCATATACCTCCATTCATAAATGACATCCCAAACATGAGGAGCTAATATGTGTTAGGAAATACACATCTCAATCTTAAATGCATCAATTATAAGCTATTTGCATGAAAAGATCACATATTCATCCCTGTATCTATCCAGGTCTTACCATATTGGTTTGTATTATGTAAGTATTCAATTAATATTTATTGAATTGAATGGAAAAATAAGATCATACAACAAATTGAAAGTAGCTAGAGACCATGTAAGTAAGTCCAGTTACCTCATTTTGCAGATGATAAAACTGATGCCCAGATAAACTGAGTTACTTATCCAAGTGTAATATTAATAACGGTACAAGACTTTACAAGAGTTGTTAAAGAACTGCCACTGAAAATATATCACTTAACCAATTAAAACAAAATAGATGTTCTTTTGTCAAAAAAAGAAGTACTCTTCAGCTAAAACAATCTGAAATATTCTAATCTAACCAGGAAGGCTGAAACCTAGTTACAAGGAAACTTCATTAAATGGTCATTGACCATACGTGTGCCGTTACGAAGGTTGCATATTTTAATGCTGTGTCTATCCCCTTATTTTTCAGGTAAAATTAAGGTCATAAAAACCAAAAGTAATGTCAAGTCCTTGAAATTATATGGGACTCATGAAGGCACACACAATTCAAAAATGAAATTACTTTTATTTATTATTTCAGTCTATTACATTGTAGACCAGAAGCCAAATTTAAATTTCAGGATTCAGTAAACAAAACAGGACAAGACACTTTATCCTTTGTTAAATAAAAAATAAGCAGGCCTATAGTAAGGCAATTTTCTTCTAGTGGAAGTTACTTGTGTGGTATTTGCAGAAATGAGTTTGTTTGACTCTTGACTGAGTTGTCTGGTTAAATCAGCATCACAACAATAAAAGCACGCCGGACTATCCTCTGGACTGACTGATTTATTTATTTTTTCTGGATAGCATTATTATTTTTTCAAATATTTAATCAATCAAGACATTTAAATTCTTGATTAGAATGTAAACAATTTGTAGTCAGAATTATTTTAATAATCTAAAAACTGCAGCAGAGTGACTGGCATAAAACAAACTGAATAAATGTAAAATTTCAATTATTGTAAAATAGGAATCTAGGAATCTCCAATAAGCTACTTTTCATTTTTCCAAGGCTCCTTTCGCATTGGAAATCTCTAAAAGTCATAGAGAACAGAACGTGGAGAAAAGAAGAACAAGTGACAGCAACAGGCTAGGTACTTTTCATAAAATCAGAGGGCCTGGTCGGGGACTATCGTTCGTGTGTTATCAAAGTTTGATTCCAGAAACATAATCTTGGCTTTCACAGATCAAGTTCAAATTCTTATCTTGGTATTTCAGCCTCCATTTCTTGGTCTACCTTGCTTAGGCATTCCAGTTTCCATTACTTCCCAACAAGTATTCTGGAAGACACTCAGACTATATTAGTGTTTCCCTGTACCCTGGCATTGCCAAGGAGTCCTAAATTTAAAAATTTCTGTTCTATTTTCTCCATGATTTGTTAAATCATGGCTTGACTTCTTGGTTAGAATATTATGCATTTATTTACTATGATTCAATAAGCATCTACTACCTGTAAGATGCTAGGAAAATAAATAGAAATAAGGCTTACTTCTTCAAAGAATTAAGGAATTCACAATGTAGTGGCTTTTTCCACAGATGATATATACGCTAACGCTTTTAAGCTTGTTCTTCCCTTAAAGTGTTCTGTCATTATTCTTTTACGAATATAATTGCTTTAGTTATCTTATAGTCCAGCTTATGTTCTATCTCTGCCATAAATCGTTTTCTAGTTTCTGTAACCCACACTAATATTCTTTCTTTTCTTTCTTTCTTCCTTTGACTAGTATGGCTGGAGTAGATACTTTTGCTCACCCAATATCCACTCTTCCCTCTTTAAACATGGGCATGATACTTGGAGTTGCAGCAGCTAGTTTGTGATCATAAAGCAACAAGAATGGAAAAAAGGTGAACCGAATCCCAGAGATGTTGGCCCTGATTATCACATGCCAGCGGCTCCCTACCTCTGGACTTCTTGTTACACGAGAAACACAAACTTCTGTTTGTTTAAGCCATTCAGGTCAGGATTTCTGTTATCGAACACATTCCTAACCAAGAAATAACTTTCATAATTTGAATTATTCAACTGTTCTTCCTAACTATATGGCAAAGATTGTCACATTCTTGGCATTTAGTAAATATTCATTTGCTTCATATCTTGATTATATATACTAGGCAGTCAATAAATGTAATGCAATTCTCACTCTGGAAGCAAAGAGGAAATTCATATTAAACTAAGAAAAGAGGATTAAACTAGGTCAAAGAAGAAAAATTTGAGTCTATAGTACGTTCTACAAGAATTTGTTACAACTTAGTTCAGTTATTAACACAAAAAAGCTAACTTTTAAAAGTTTTCCAAAATAGGTAGGAATCTATTTTAAGAAATAAGACATTAGAATACTATCCCAAAAGGATAGATATTTTAAAGAGATGATATAAACAAGATTTCTATTAAATATAGAGGAGACAGTGCAATGCAGTTCTAGCTCTGTTTAAACTAACTGAGGAAACAGCACTTGTTAAATACCACTAGCCATAAGACATTTTCTTGTCCCGTAGGAAGCATGACTGTGACTCACCCAAATGCTCCAGACTCCTTACCACACTAATTAGCTTCCAAAATCTTTCACCTGAGGTCTGAACCTACGATTGAGGAAACTATTATAGCATTTGCTTTTGGAGAAAAGACTACATAAGTTGAGACAGGAGCTATTTTCAAGGCTTCCAAACATTACAAGGAATGGGGAACTGCTGAGGAGAGAAATAAGGAGCTTTGGGTCGTTTTAGGTTAGTGACCTTAAATATAAGGTGTGATTTAATCAGAAGCCAGAGTAATCATGGCAGGAGGTGGGGAAAAAGACTCAGAGCTGCCTGGAGTTAGAGAGGACTTTGGTGGCAGCATTCAGCCTGAGCTAAAACTGTAGGATTCTGTCAGAGGCTCCACAAACAAAGGGCTGCATTATGTAATGCATCTTGTATTCCTTTGTGAACGATTCCACAACAAAGTTTCATTAGTTGCCCCCTAGACATTTTACTACTTCCAGCTGCAACTTGTTGTCCAGAAGAGAAACTTTCTATCTCAAATAAAATTTTAAATTGCAAGAAAACTGACTTCCCCCCACCCCCCCGAAACCAAATTAAATTAATATGAATTTTACACTGACTGGGAAAATATTTCTTAAGTTAGGTGGACAAAAGTAATCTCCTAGAAAGAATTTCCAACTAATTTAGCAACAGTTAGCAATAATTGTCAAACTCTCCCTCAACCTGTCATTTTCTGGTAGTGTTAGTCTATTAAGTGTAGAGGGTCATCTTTCAATACAGCATTTTATAGGCAACATTAAAAGATAGCATATTATATGGATGGCACATAGCAATACATTCTCATAAACAGTATCTTTTTTCCAAAATAAAATTTATTTTTATGCCTGTTATGCGGATATCCTAAGATTACATGTAACCGAATGCTATCAAATTTAGCTTTGGTGTATAAATTTTTTTAGCAGTTTAATTCTTTGATCAATTACTAACTTAAAAAGAGCCTTCCATTATAAATATTATTTTGATCAGCTGTACAAATAATTTAAGTGCTGAATAGATTTTTCCCTTTCAAAATTTCAAATACTGGTTTAATGTTTGTCACTTAGATTCCTACGAAAGTAACTAAGGTTTACCGGGGAATACTGCATATGACATGTCTTCTGGTCTGAGAATCTGGGTTGTGCACAAAGTTTGAATAGGAGCCCCCAACCACCAAGAGGTATAAAAAAATTGGAGGTTTGAATCTCAGTAGGTGGCACTCTTCCTTCCGACTTGTTCCTAAATGGATGCCCCAATACTTTGTCATCTCTTGGCGAAGCATGAAACTGAAGCTTTCAATAGTGCTCATTGTGCTAAAGAACAACTTCATGGAAATGTGGAATCAAGGCAAGTTATATGGATTTTCATTCTGCTGGCCTTTTTTTTTCATTCAAAACTCACCACTCTCAGACTCATGAATTATGTCTTATAAATTGGGGGTCCATACCTCCCAGTCTACCCAGGACAGTTCCAATCCCAGTTCCAATTATTCAAGCACAATTATTAATAGTGGCCACTTTCACTCTCAAAAGTGCCCCAGTTTGGCTGATAAATGCTAGGGTTATCCTACATGTAAACTGGTAAATAAAGTTATAACACCATTTACAGTGATAATCACTCCCTTTAGTGCAAATTAGTTACTATTGGTCAACATATGTGAAGACTAAGAGATAAACTAAAACTTTATTACTTTAAATTCAATATGTCAACAAGAGAGAGCTTTCTATATAAAGGTTTAAGAAGAGAATAATTTTGGAAAATTACTTCTATGAATTATTTAGAATTTTAGGCAGTACTAGATTTTTTAAAGCCCTATTTCATATAAGAAGGCAAATCTGCCCTTAAAATTCGTTGTAATAAAAAAGCACAAGATCTGAAATGAAATTCTTTGAACCTTGGATTTGAATTCTAATTCATCTATCTGCTCAGTTGGCAAATTCAAATAATCTCTGTGAATGTTATTATTATTAACCTCTTCTAAAACGCCTTTAAGGACATTTTAAAAACCAGACATGAAAAAGCTATATATACTGTAAAAAGCTAATAATTTTAATATAGTTGCTGTTATTTCTTTTTATAATAAAGATAGCTTTTCCCTTTTTAATTTCCAGACACTTAAATGGATTGGAGAAAAACTGCCCACAGTAGCAGCTGAGATTTAGCCACACGTGTGGGAATGGGAGCCTTTCACTAGACTCCCACCTGACACGGGCCCATCACAATTCCAGTGACACATGTGCATGAACATTTATGGCCCACAAAAATCGAGGGAGGGAAGATTATGAACCTTATGCAGCACTGTGGCTAGAAAATGAAAGGCTGACATTTAAAGTATACAACTTTGGTAAAAAGATTGTTAGTAGTTTCCTAAGTTTCTGATATCGACAATTCTGACTCAAAAAGAAGGGGAAACGGGAGTAAGAGGAGCTGGAGTAGAAAGGCTAGTGAGTGGAGCAGAAAGATTTTCCTTTACTCGTTACATTTTTAAATGAGTTCCTGGATCCCTATAGATATACTCCTATTCTACTTGATGTTCTCCCCTCTCTTCTCAGAAATTCTAAATTCTTCAGCCTAGAAAGAAATCTGAGTGGTTCAGACTTAATAATTTTCTTAGTCTCCTTGATGTCAAAATTATATGGACAGTGTTTTTAGTTTTTTATCTATATGAATGTAACCAAACAATTTTATCTTAAAAAAGTCTCTGACTTCTCTCCCCACCAAACCCCCACTGTTCATAAGACATTTCTTTGGAGCTTTTAGTAACTATAGAAAATGTTCTTATAAATGATCCCTCATCTAAATTATCAAAAAAGTAAATACAATAAACGGAGAGCTAATCCTGTAAGGTACATTTCTATCTGTATAAATTGACTACTCTGAGATTTAGAGCTTTAGAACCCAATTTCAGGCCTCAAGATCTTTAATTTGTACAAGGTTCTATCAAGCAACTCTCTCACTAATGATTCTCTATTTAAAATATACTCTACTTGCAACTGTGGTAGGGTAAAAAGAGGAGTGAACATCTAGAGACTGCAGGGGAAAAGGTATGCCCTCAAGGCAGTACTTGGTATCCCTGGGCTGAGAAAGAGCACTAAAAATGCCCATCCCTTGGAGAGAAACATTCCATCTATTAGTTCATTTGTGTTTAACAAGCCCCTCTTTTAAAATGCAAATCTTCCTTGTGAACTTGTAAACCTTATTCACACCTTATTGTTAATTACTTTGATGTTCTGGAATGTGATCAACACTTACTGATATTGGCAATCTAGGAAAGAACAAATAACTCAGGGTGAAAAAAGAGTAATTTCGGTGGAGTGGGGCTGGAGGCGGTAGTGTAAGAATTTCCTTTGTGGGCAATAGAGCATACTGATATTTTGCAGTTTTGTTTAGCACAGTGGCAATAGCTTGGGTACCACAAAATGAGCACTTTTATTGGTCGCCAATGTCTAACTGATATCAAGACAGACCTCCAAGCCTACAAACTTCAAGTTTTAAACATTTAGCCATAATAAGATAATTGGGTTTAGTCTTTGCTGGAAACCTTTCTAGCTAATTCTCACAACTCATCAGCCTTGGACTCTAAGACTCCTCTGCTTCAACTGCTCAAGGTTGAACCTCAACTGATAAATGAATTTTTTAAAAAAGAATATGGTATACCCTTTTTTTCATTGTCTCTCTAGTTCTTTACTTTTTGGAGATTATGGTATATAATTCTAGAATATACTGTAATAACTTTCAAAAGAATATAAGGTGACATTAATTCTATATCTGTTTTAGTAAGTGACACTTAATCTGATATCAAAAGGTTGAAAAATTTGAATTAGACTTCAGTTGACTTAAGCTACAAGTCTTAGCTGGGCAGAAATTCAAGGAAAAAATATTTTATGACATCTTATAACATTATTAATCACCTCTTCTTTTATATGAAAAATAAATATGCTAAAATCTTCACAGTTAAGAAAAGAGGTCATCTTTCCTGCCAAAATGGCTAATTTTAGTTTTTATGTGGTTGGATACATTCGTAAACTATTACATAAAAACATATGGTTGGAACATGCTTATTCCTTCATGAGTGTTCCTCTTTGGAGGCTGCAAAATTTTCCTCAGTTGTTCCATGTGCTATTTTGTCGTGCTGACGGCTTCTTGTTCTAAACAATTT
Organism: Rousettus aegyptiacus; assembly: GCF_014176215.1. Classification (NCBI taxonomy): domain Eukaryota; kingdom Metazoa; phylum Chordata; class Mammalia; order Chiroptera; family Pteropodidae; genus Rousettus; species Rousettus aegyptiacus. The sequence continues at coordinate 59,677,071 of NW_023416307.1, read as the reverse complement.
TCTTCCTTTTCCACTGTCAATGAAATTAATTCTAATAAGGGGGGAAAAAACCCTTCTGATGAAAATCCCTTTCTTGTAGGACTGGAAACTAGTATAGAACGCAGGGGCACAGCAAACATTATGTTGCACATTCCTCAATCAATTGATCTCTTTGTGGTTTATTCACTTGAATGCATTTTGACAAGTAGCGAAGCAATAGTGGGAAAGAGATTATTTGTGTGGCTAATTTTCAGTTGCCTATGAAGTACTAGACACGTTTTTCTTATTATTAAACATAAATCTACACACTTTTATTTTCCATCACATCAGTGAATCACCATTTGAAGGTATCTTGCCCATAAGGAGGAGTGAAAAGTCCCAGTGGTATTAAAATTTCACAAATCCTGACCTTGACGTTTTGGTATATGCTTCTCAGCTGATCATTGAGTGTGATAGTCAGCTATTAAATTGGCATGTTCGAAGCGCAGTTCTTTGAAATAGAAGGGTAATATGCAACAACTGAGAATCCTTTCAACTATTTTATTTGCCTTCTCACTTTACATTGTGCCCTTACCTTTTCTTATAACACTCCTCCTTTCCCTATGCATTTTTACTCTCACTTTCCCAGTTCTGCTTGATAGTGACACTCTACTGCTTTGCCACATAATAGGTTCTCCATGAAGGCTAGTTGAATGCAAGACAAACCACCTGGACAAATTATAAAGTAAACAGTAGAAAAAAATTTAATTAGACAAATTAATAAATCTACAGCTTTGGGGAGAAAATCCATGATAATGACAAATAATTAAAAATTCCAAGGGTATTTAGGAAGGACAAAGCCTAGAAGTTTAAAAATGAGAAATTCTAGAATCGGAAAAGAAAAAAATAATACAGCTCAACACAATTGAAAGCACATGTAGAAGGAAACTAATACAATGTTTATTAAAAAATTAAATGGAAAGCCTGAAATTAGAATGCTAGTTGGTGTTATTATATCAAAAGCAGAAAGTTATTTCTTTCTGCTCCAACTCTGGAGAGAAGAACAAATTCTCCAATGACACCAAGAACAGAATAGGGAAAAATGTTTGGGATTTAAGAGTTACAATGGATAAAAAGCTAGATGTTCAAGGTAAGCCAGCTTGGTCTGTGTGGTAACCAGCTTCTGAGATGACCCCTTATGATCCCTACCTCCTGGTAGTCCCACTCTTGTATAGTTCTGCCTATATTGTATCAGAGTTGGTCTGTGTGACCAAGACAATATGGTAAAAATAATGGGGTGTGAGTCTCAATGCTACACCAGAAGAGCCATTACTGCTTCTCCTTATTCTCTTCGATCACTCACTTTGGGGAAGCCAGACCCTGTGCTGTAAGGGCATTTGAGCAGCCCTATGGAAAGGCCATGTGGCAGGGAACTGAGTCAATCAAGATGGGCTTGTGAGGCATGTGAAAGAACCACCCTGGAAGTGGATTCACCAGCTCCAGCCAAGCCTTCAGATGACTGCAATTCCTGCTGACACTGTGACTGCCACATCATGAAAGATCTGAAACCACAACTACCCCACTCGGCTGCTCCCGAGTTCCTGATCATGAGAGATAATGCATGGTTATTGTTTTAAGTCACTAGGTTTTGAAGTAATTTTTTTTTTTTTTTTTGTATCAGTAGATAGCCAATACAGTGATCCTGTAGTATTTTTTTTGTTTTTTGTTTTTTGTTTTCTTGGTATTTCAGGTATGCAAAATTGGATTAACCATAATTCTTGGTATTTGATGCATACTTATTATTTGTCTATGCTTGACTTACTTTCATTATATAGTTATTTTTTAATGTATTAATAAACACCAACAAACTAAGTCCCCATAAAAAGAGCTTGGGGCTTTATAATAACCTCTATCCACCTATATAGTTTACCCACCTTATATTCTTGCCTCTTCCACTTCTAAGATAACCACTATCCTGATTCTTATATTTACCATATCTTTGTTTTCCTTTTCATGTTTTATCACATCTTTAGGTATCTTTAGGTTTATGTTTGCATATATACATATATGTATCTAAGTCAGGTATGCAATATGTATGTATTTTGGTTGCCTTTACCTTTATAAAATGCTATTATGCTCTATAAAATATTTTGGGGATTTAATTATTTCACTTAATATTATATTTAATTATTTCACTTAATATTATATTGTTAAAGTTTATCCATGTTGTCACATATTACTGCAATTTGTTCATTTTGTGTCAATTATTGATGTTACTGAGATGGTCAGAAAGAAAAAAAATAGGACAAATAAGCCCTTACAACATATAGTTGCGGGTAGGCAGGATAAAATCTATTTGGGATATAATTTAAATGAATTTGCTAGCTCTAGGAATGAAAATATAAACAGAAAATTAATTTATTAATTTACAAATTAAAAAAATTATTTCCCAATGGATAATGGATCTTCAATAGCATATTTTGGTAAACCCTATATATTTATTGTTAGAATAATACAGTATATTATACACACACACACACACACACGCACACACAAACAAATATGGGCCACACGAATGTTTGTCAAAATGATAATACAAAGATCAAAGACCTATAAAAATATAGTAAAAGTTGACTATATAAAAATAAAATGTTAGTATCCTAAAGAAGTCATTGTGGAAGACTGCACTGGTGAGTGAATACTGATGATATTCTACTCTTAAGAAGTCATAGGATATATTTTTATGTAAATATTTATGCACAGATATTTTCTTTACTACCAACTATTCTCAAACACATATACATTATCAAAGAATTCCTAGACACGATTACTTAATATCTACCTCAAAGCCTTATGAGTACAATCTATATAGCATTACTAATAAATCTAATTAATTATACAGCCAAATGGTGAGGATCTCTCAACCTCACCTCTTACCTTTCCAATTACTTAAAGATTATATTCTTTTGTCTTGATAGCACTATCCAGAAACTGGCCTCATTTGTTAATTCCAGAAATGTTTCAACTATATTTGTTTCAGCCAGCTGTTTTCTGATATCTTTCTAGCTGGTATCAGTTTACAATGGATAGTTAGTATTGTTGAATGTCAAAGTTATTTTAATATCATTGTTAGTTCCCTGGCATTCCTCTGCCCCCTCCTGTACCTCAAAGAAAGATGTTAGTTATGGAGATTTAGTATGACTCCTTAAGCTAAAGAGACTTTTAGTACAAGCAGACTTTTGTTTTGGAGCAGCCAAATTAATTTTAGCCATTAAACTGGAATTTATTTAGCCATTTGGCTTTACCAGACAGACACACTTTTCTCTGACATGGCATAATTACACAGAATGTATGCGAAAACTATAAAGGAAGAAATATTTTGTTCTTAGTTCTTCACTAAACAAATGGTGCAGTTTTAAGGAATAGAAGGAAAAGAAATATTAATAAAATAGAGCCGTCGACTATGGCATAAAGTCCAAAGCATGGAGCAGGTCATAAAAGAATGCAGAGGATTAGCAGAATTCTTAAGCCCCTTTACAAAAGATTGGACATAAACATTTTGGGAATAATTTTTTTCTCAAATTGATCAGTTTTCAAGAAAACTCTATACCAGAAAGGACTCTGTGTAAAGCAGTTCAGTGGAAGGGCATTAAGAGTATGTGGGCCAATAAGGAGGCTTATCCATGACAGCCCTTGCCTCGACGCCCTCTCTCAGAAGGACTGGGATGGATGAAAGAAGTTTGGAAAACTTTTATGGGGGTATGAGAAAAAGTGTAAGCTCTAATTTAAAGAGAATAAAAGCCATATTGTCATCCCCTATACTAAAGTTCATATGTGGAGAAAGAAGAGTCTATTTGCTTCTAAAGAAAACCTCCTTCCTAATGAAAACTCCACTAGGGACATTTGCAATAGTCAAGGCACATGGTATTAGGTAATGGCAGGGAGAAAGAGAGAACAAGTTTAAGATTTGCTTTGGAGGTTGAATTGATAGAAAGTGGTTAAAACAAGCTATATTATACAATAAGCCAAAAAAAAAAAAAATAGAATAATCTCTTCCAGTCTATTGTATAATGGAGTTAGTTGACTTTTATACTGTAAATGTAAAGAAAACAAAAGTTTCATTCATCCTTCTGTAATGATGCCAATCTAATTTGCTATTAAATTTCCATTCGAATGCTCTATTTTGTTTAGTTAAAGGGATTTGATCCCCTTAAACTTTCCCAGGCAGTTTATATGAAAGTCAGTTGCTAAGAGTATTCCTAAGGGAATCTGCAAAACGTTGGAAGATAAATAACCTCAGCACAATATGCAGATCAAGTAGAAGGAAAGGTTTAAGAGTTACTAAGAGTTACCTTTAGAAAGGAAAAGAAAAGATTTAAAATTCTGGGCTAGATTTGTTCGTTAATCACTGATTGGAAAGAACTTAGTCAAGGTAGTTTTACACTTCCCAAGAAGGGAAGAGTTTCACATTTTTCCTCTATGGAAGGTCATGTAGGGAGATGGCTGAACAGGGATGTTCATCATCCCCCTCATCCTCCTTACAACCGTCCTTTTCTTCCTCCTCCACCTCCATACCTCTTCCTTTGGTAACTCAGAGATAAAGGGCCTAATAAAAGGAAGTCATAGGTGGCAGCTGAGAGGTCTCAAAGGTCTAAAGTGAGATTAAACTGGGAAAAGCTTTAACAGTTTACTTAGGTTGAGTGAAGGAGGCAATGTGATATGCCAGAAAAAGTATGAGTTTAGGTCCGATGGTCATGAATTTGAAACCAAACTCTACTGCTCTCATTATTGGTGTCATCTGGAGCAAGTTGGCCAACCAGTTTAAACTTCAGTTTAGTCATCTCTAAAATGATAATTACCTACAGAACCTGTGTTGTATACATTAAGCAGGTACTCAGCGCAAACTCAGTACTTCTCTAGTATCCCTCTAAACTGGATTTGCAGTAAGCTAGTAATCATAACATTTATGTGAGGGAAGGGAAAAATGTTTGGTCCCTAGAGCATTCACTGGAGGTAACAATCATTTGACAACTGACCAGATGGTATTTTGTTAACTTCTCTTCATTTGCTAATTGACAAAATGTTAGAAATGGAAGAAAGATTACTCTTTACTTTCTTCCATTTGGAAAAAAAAAAAAAAAAAAAACTAACGATAAGACCTAATAACCAGAAGATAATACTAGATAATTTTTAAGATTAATCTTCTAGAGATATTTCGCAAGTAAATGGTGTCAGTGTTCCCACATTATGGAACATCTTCTCTACCTATACTTTGATATAGTTGTTTATCAGAAGAGTAAAAAGAGGTAATTTAAGTATAAATTGTAACTAAGTTTTGTGCTGTAACTGACTAGTTGTTTTACATGTAGCATTGAATTTGTTATGACATTCTTTCCATTACTCTCTTAGCACACCACTTAATAAAAATTTTACTAAGAAACCTATTAACTAATATAACTACTATTTATTACTTATTATATATTAGACACTGTACAAATAATACTATTATTCATATTTAAATATCATTAACAACTATAAACATATTAGTATAACAACAGGAACTATTTATTGAATGCTTTTTGTGTACCACATTTTGCTAAGCATTTTATAGGAATTTTTACAGTTAATACTTTCAAAGACCTAATGAGCTACATATCATTAGATAAATGAGGAGACATGACAATTGTTTCTTATTAAAGGGAAACTCACCATATCCAAATCTTCTAAGTACTGATAGAATAGAATAATAATATCTTTAATTTAGAAAGTGCCATTCAAAAAAGTATACTGTTAACTACATTATTTATTTGTGCTATATGCAATAATAATGTTATATTACACAGGGCTGAAAGGCTGCCCCCTAAAAATAGCATTTCATAAACTATATGCAATAATCCATTAGTCATAGCTTAATAAAGGAACAAAATTCCATCTGAGATACTAAGAGGATTTAGGAAAACCAAACACTTGAGCATGACTGAAATTCATCCCAATGTATTTCAAAGTTCATAAAAAAGAAGATCATTGCCACTGTCAGGGGATTTTCATTAAATTCCAACTCAAAGGCAACAAACTCAAGCAATGCAGATAAAGCAGTGCCTCCTAAAATAAAAGTAAAACAAATATTACAATTTATTACAGCTCCTACTCTTTTGACTAATCAACAGGCTCAGAAATTAAGTAATTAAGATATGAAACTAATACAACTTTAAGCAGTCGACCAACATGTTCCTAAATAAAATGATCTTCATTACATTTGAAGCATCTCACAGTTCAAAAATTTAACCTATGCTCTTTCATTTCCTATCTCCCCAAATAATACAATAACTTAACTATCCCATAGTTTAATCAGTCAGAGGAGTCAAAGAAGATAGGATATTCTTTCACTGTTACTTTACTTCAGGTTAAAGAAATACAATATAAATTACACGAAAAGCCTTACTTTTGTGTGTGTTTCCACTACAAGGCTTTTACTGCTACCTCCGTTGATGACTGAATACAAAATGTTACCATTCAATCAGATGAGTGGCCACAAAGTTGGAAATACTGAACTGAAATTCATAAAATAAAGAAGATAAACAGACTCCAGAAATTCCAATTCTTGACAAGCTGATTACACACAAAAGGGCTCTTAAAAAAGAAAGGGTTAGTAGAAAATCTTCTGGATTCCTTTAAAAAGGGAATGTGGAATTCTATGAGATTCTTTTTTAAAGAAACCACTAACGATGTTATAGATCTATAAAACCTAATAGGGTGTATAATGGATTCAAGTCTGCTTTGTGACTCATGGGTATACTTTGTCAGGATGTACTTCCTCTGTTACAGGGTCATATAGGTGAATAAGCTGACAAAGTCTACAGAGACAGAAATTCCACATGTGTCATAGGGATAAAATTTATTTTATCTCAAGTTCTGTATACATATGAAAACTAATTCTTATCCAAATACTAATGAATTCAGTACTTTTAGTGTGTTTTGCCTCTAGAATGTCCTTTTTTTTTGACTCTAGAATATGATTCAAATTACTTTAAATTTACTCAAATAAACTGTATATTTCCTAAATCTTTTATAAAAAGGATAGGCTAAATGAGATAACTTCTAAAGGAGAGTTGAGATATCCTTTTAAAAGTGGTAATAACAATAGCAATATTAAGACAATAATAATGAATAACTGAATACACACTATGTATCAGGCACTATGCTTAGTGTTTTATATGCATTAATAAATTAAAACGATCAATACTTTTCATAATCTATTTCAGACAAGGCGCTATACAAAATGTGTCACACACACACAAAAGATAAAACAATTTTAATTACATAATAGAGTTAGAAAATATCATGGATAAGAGTATCATGGGAGATTTTTGGTAAAACTGAATAGGTCTTTTCATATTTCTCTGTTCGAATCTCTCCAAATATCTCTAATTTCAGCTTTTATAAAGAAAAAAGTATAATAATTTTCAAAAAATTATTCACAGAACTCCCACTTTTTTATATAAAGCACTGATTCTGGACTTCTTAACACACAATATTATCTCCTATTTCTGAAAAATAATTGACAAGTAGCCATAAAAACTTAAATAATAACTGAAAATAGTCTTCAAAGATCAATAGGCCAGGAAGAATTCTTAGACTATGCACTAGCCTCCACTCACATTTTTCAATGCCATGTACTTTTATCTGCCAATATTTTCTTTTGTTATTTTTTAAATTCCTAGATTAAGGAATATCAGTATTTATTTACAGAAATATCTTGAGAGTGTTCCCACAAATGCATATTCCTATGAAGATCAAGGAAACAAGAAAAAAAAAAACCATGAGAATTATAGTATTCTGAGATCCTTTTAGTTTTCTTTTTTTGCTTACTACTGTTATTAAGCCGAATGCCTGTTTCTAACAGGCTGAATCTTTCACTAGACCCGAAATATAGGAATCTTTATTTAGGACTTGGACATAAATATCAGGTGCTCAGTTGTTATTTTCATGGTTATTTTAAGTTATTTCAACCATAAATGCTTTAATTCCCTGAATATCTAAAGCTCAGTACAAATATACTCCTACCACATTCCTCTATGCTAACCTGGTAATGCAGCTGGAATAAAGTTTCATTAAAATATATGAGGGAAATTAGTACATTATTAAAATTTAAAAATTAAACATATATGGTAGTCATAGGATGTAAGATGTAGTCAGGCCTTCAGAACTTCTGATGCATCACTTTAAAACATAATTTACCATTCTGATAAAGCTTAGGTCAAGTTTCTAAAAATGCAACTTGTTAAAAGCAGGAATAAATGAATGAGAGATGAGTCAGCTAATTTGATGGAAAGGGTAAAAAAAAAATACTTCAAAAGCACACCACATGACTTGGTAAATATTCAGTGTATCAAAATGTAGTTGCCATCTGGCGTTGATAGGCTGGGCTAAAATGTGTTAAAAAAACAAGAAAGGAAATAACTCAGCCAGGTTAATGTGCTCTTGTCTACATTTCATAATTCAGGTATTAAGTGCTTTAATAAATATTCACTACAAAATAAAGGCTGCATTATAGTTACAATTGGGCAATATTTGTTAGGAGTGGGTGGAGAGGAGTAAAATAAGATAAGACCTGATGACGCCTGCATAAGCTAAAAACAAAAAAGTGTTTTAGGTAAAGCAGAATTCTCAATCATACGACAATTCTGCCAGAATACCAGCTTCACAGTTAAACACAGGGAAGTGGTAAGCCTACATTTAGAAAGAAACTGAAATCTTGCTTATTGTCAGCTTTGAATATTCAATTATTCTTTTCTTTGGCTATGACTATTTAAAAGTATACAGTAAATCAGGAAATAAACAAAACCATTGGTTGGGTAGTAGAAAGAAGAAAAAAATTAAAAAGCCACAACATTCTTCGTAGTTTTTAAGCTAGAGTTTGCTATTAACTTTGCAACATGTAATCAAACAGGAAGTAAATGTGAAGGATTTTATCACGCTTGCTCAAGAAGGAAAGTACATTTAGAAAATAATATCACTCACACACACATGCAAAACAACTCGAGCAGTGAAAACTTGCCCAAAGTATCAATGCCTGCCCAAGGCCATATCTGGGCTTTTTATTAGAGACCTCTGTCCTTGATCCTGAACATTCTCTAGGTTTCCAAATCTTGACAATTTATGTACCACCGAATCTCTTGGAAAGAAGGCAGTAGTCAGAAAAGTTTTAACATAGCTTTGCAGGTTAATTAGGACAGGGTCCAGGAAAACTGTTAGCAAAATGGATGAAGCACTTTAGGCAAGAGTTGATTAGGGTCAAGGATACATTTTTAAAAAACTGAGGTAAAATATACATGAAGCAAAATCTACTGATTTTAAAGTGTACAATACAAAAAGTTTTAATGAATGTACAGTTGGCCCTCTGTATCCTCAGCTTCCGCACTCATGGATTTAACCAATCTTAGATCAAAACTATCTCCCCCCCCAAAAAAAAAGAAGTTACGCTGTTGATGGCATGTACTATGTAGTTTGTGTCTGTATTGAACATGTGCATACTTTTATTTTCTTGTCATTATTCTCTAAACAGTATAGTATAACAAGTATTTACATAACATTTTCATTGTATTAGATATTATAAGTAATCTGGAGATGATTTAAACAGGAGGATGTGTATAGGTTATATGCAAATATTATACCATTTTATACAAGGAACTTGAGCATCCTAGAATTTTGGCATTTGTGAGGGGGGTCCTGGAACCAATCTCCCCCGGCCCCTGGGGAACAAGGGATGACTGTATATACCTGTGTGATCACCATCCTAACACAGATATAGAAACTTCCTTTGTGCCCCCTTCCAGTCAATTCCCACCTCTCAAAAATAACCAATATTCTGATTTTTATCATCATAAATTAGTTTTTTCCTTCATATAAATGGAATCATACAATGTATAGTCTTTTGGGCCTTGTCTTCTTTTGCACGACATGTTTCTAAAACTCATCCAAATTGTTGTCTGTATTATAGTCCACTTTGTTTTGTTTGCTTATTAGCATTCTATTCTATGAATATACCACATTAAGCATGTCCATTTTCTACATTTGGGTGTTTTCAGTTTAGAAAATTATGAATAAAGTTACTATAAATATTCTTGTACAAGTCTTTTTGAGTGCATAGTTTTCATTTCTTATTGGTAAATACCCAGGAATGCAATTACAAAATCATAGGGTAGATAGATCTATGTTGGACTTTATAAGATACTGACTCAGTTCTAAAGTGGAACCTTCTCACTAGGAAATGTAAGACGACAAGTATTCTACATCTTTGTCAACACTTGAATGTGTCAGATTTTTTTTATTTTAGTCATTCTAATAAGCATAGACTAGGATCTTGTGATTTTAATTTGAATTTTTCTGACTGATGCCAAGTACCATTTTTTAATGAGCTTAGCCATTCTTAGATCTTCCACTATAAAATGTCTACTCAGGTCATTTGCCTATTTAAATTTTTCTTCATCTACTTGTTTTTGATTTGTAGGCATTCCTTACATATTCTGGACATGAGTTCTTTGTTGATATATGTATCACAAACATTTTCACCCAGTCTGTTGCTTGTTCATTTTCTTAATGTCTTTTGATAATTAGAAGTCTTAAAATCAGATAGTGAGAATTTCCAATTTTGTTCTCTTTCTAGGTTCTTGGAATTCCAAATTGACAATTTCTCCAAAAATTAGAAAAAAAAGCCTGTCGAGATCTTTATCCTACAGATTGTTGACTCTACAGATCAATTTGGGAAGAAAGGACACTTTAGCAACATTGAGTGTTCATCCATGAACAATAAATACTGTTCTAAGAACTTTTTAGTTTTGGATGTAGAAACCTTATATTCCTTTGTTAAATGTATTCCTAAGTATTTTATGTTTTTATGCTATTGTAGAAGGACTTCAATTTTATGTTCAAATTATTTGCCATGACTACATAAAAATATGATCAATTTTTGTGTAATGATTCTGGACCTTCCTAAATGTACTTATTAGCTCCAGTAATTGTTTTGTATATTCCTTAAGATTTTCTAATAAAAACAATCATGATATACGTGGTAAAGACCGTTTTACTTCCTTTCCTATTCTTATACCTTTGATTTATTTTTCCTGCTTTATTACTCTGGATAGACTCTTTAGAACAATGTTGAACAGAAACAGCAAGAATAGATATCCTTGCTTTGCACTAGATCTTAGGCAGAAAGCATTCATTCAGTCTTTCATTAAGTATGATGATATTAATTATAGGTTTCCTGGAATCTCTTCAACAGATTGAAGAAGTTCCTATCCCAGTTTTCTCAGTTTTTATAAGTTCCTGTTACATCATTTTGATTGATTTTTTTGCATCTATTGAGAAGATAATATTTTTCTCTTTCATTCCAGTAATATGATGAATATACATTATTTTCAAATGTTAAACTAAACTTCCACTCCCAAAATAAACTTCAGGAGGTTTTATCTATTTATAGTCACAAGGTATTAACCCATTTTATGTATTTCTGGATTTTCCTAATATTTTAAAAAGATTATTATGTCTGGACTCATGAGTGACACTGACCTGTAATTTTCTTATAACTTTTTCAGGTTTCACTAGTAGGATTATGTTGGTCTCATAAAACAAGTCAGGAAGTGTTTCTCCTATATTTTCTGAGAGTTTGTGTAGAATTACATTATTTCCTCCTTAAATTTTTTTATAGAATTCTTCAGGGAAACTATATGAGCCTGGGATTATCTTTTTAGAAAGCTTTTGATAACAAATTCAATTTCTTAAATACACATATTATATATGATAAGGGAACATATTTCATAGTATCTCAATCTTTTGAAAATGATTGAAACTTATTTGATGACCCAGATTGTGGTCTGCCTTGATAAAAGTACCATGTGTAGTTATAAAGAATGCATATTTTTCAGGTAGGAATTGTGTTCTATAAATGCCAAATAGATCAAGGTGTTTGATGGTGTTTTTAATATCTTGTATACCCTTGCTGATTTTCTTTCTGCCTGCTTACTCTTTCAAGTACTGAGTGAAGGGTATTAAAATCTCCAATTGTTATGGATTTTTCTAATTCTCTTTTTGCCAGTTTCTGCATACATCTTTATTATTTATACCTTTATGATAATTTGACATATATCATTATAAAATATCTCTATTTATCTACAATAATACTCCTTTTAAAGTCTACTCTGTCTAATATTAATATAGCCAATACAGCTTTTTTATGCTGTTTGTATTCTATATATCTCCCCATTCTTTTACTCTCGAGTTTTCCATATCTTCATATTTGAAGTACATTCTTTGTAGACTATATATAGTTGGGTCTTACTCTTTTAATCCAGTTGGACAGTCTCTGTCTTTGATTGTAGTGTTTAGGCCACTTACATTGAATAGAATTATTTCTGTGGTTGAATTTAAATTTACCATCTTATTATTTGCTTTTTATTTTTTCCTTTTTTGTTCCTCTGCTTTCTTTCTTTCTTTTTTTGAATGAGTTAAATTGATTATTTATTGTTCCATTTAAAATTCACTATTGGCTTTTTAGCTGTATTTTTTTTTCGCAGTAATTTTTAGCTGTTCTAAGGATTACAATATACCTCTTTAATTTATCACTGCCTACTTAGAGTTAAAATTGTACCACTTCATGTAAATGTAGGGGTCTTAAAAAATATAATTCTATTTACAACTATTCTGTCCTTTTTGTATTTTTTATGTATTAAATCTAAGTATTAGAGACCCATGATAAAATGTTATAGTTTAGGTGTTAAATAATTTTTTAATGAGATAAAAATGATATTATTTACATGTACCTTGCTGTATATAAATTTCTGAGTTGGCAGCTTTTCACTGTTTCTAGCTTCCATCATTTATGATTAGGAATCAGTTGACATTTACCTAATTGTTCCTCTATATGAAATCTATTCCCTACATCCCTCTGGTTGCTTTCAAGATTTTTCTTTTTATCTTTGGCTTAAAGAAGTTTGAAAATAAAAACCTACATGTGATTTTCAAAGTTTTTGTTGGAGAGACTCCAAGAATGTTAGACTGTTTGATATTGATCACTGACGTTCTGCATATTTTTTCGGTCCTTTTTCTCTCTGTCGTTATATTAATAATTTCTATTGATCTGTATTCAAGTTTACGGACACTTTCTTTTGCCATCTCTAATGTGTTTTTAATACTCTCCAATTCTTCTCTGTTTCTTAGTTTCATAAATTGTAACTTTTTTAGTTCTTTTTAATAATTTCCATTTCTCTGCTTATTTTCTCATCTGTTTCCTCATTATGATCAAATTTTCCTTTAAGTACTGAGTATATTTATAACTTCTGCTTTGAAGCCCTTGTTTGCTAATTTAAACATATGGATCATCTAAGAATTTGTTTCAATGGACTATTTTTTTGTTGTTGTTAATTTAGAGGCCACGTTTTCCTGTTTCCATGTCCAGTCATTGTTTAATCGCATTTGGACCTTGTGTATGACACATTATAGAGACTCTGGGTTCTGTTATCTTCCTTGTAAGAATAAACTTTTATTCTAGCTAGTGTTAAATTACTAGCTGATATCTTTGGCATGGTGGTGAGTTGGCTTAATGCTTCATTAGGTCCTTCAATGTTGCAGTTCTGTCCCTTTTTCTCAAATTAATTGATTATTCCTGGGTCATCATGTGTATTTCTAAGTTGTAGCTCTTCTGGGTTTTAAGTTAGGCCTAGACATTTATCAAACCTTTTTAGCTTAGTAAAACTTGAAACTCCTAATTTCGTCTCACTTCATCAGACATATTTGCTCAGATTTTTCGAACTTCTAGTTGTTCCTTTTCTCCAGGTCCTTGTAGCTTCACTTTCACATGCACAGGTCACAAGTCAGCCAAGACAAAGAATTTACATGTAGATTTATATGTGCCATCCCTCTGTGGCTCCTTCCTTTCCAATATTTCCTCCTTCAATTTCAGCCACTCTGCCAAGTCTAAACTTCATCCTCAAACCAATAAGATTGTGGCTTGCTGCTTGAATTCTAACTGTCCCACACCTTAGAGAATGGGGAGTTCTTTGATGGGAATAGCTATAATAAATGTGAATTTCACCCAGAACAGTTCACTCCAGATTCTGTCTGGTTTTGGTCAGTCTTCAGTACCTTCAAATAATTATTTGTTAGTTTTTAATAGTAGTTTAGTTGTTTTTTTAAAAAAACTATAATCAGAGTTTGGAATTGTTATCTGCAGAAATGTTTGTTCTAGAATAGTACAAGCTACTACTCCTTCATTACCAAATCGGAACCAGCAAAAGTATTATTTTATGATAGATAGTATTTAGAAATTGATTTAGCAAAACTGTATTATAATCAAAGTGTCACTAGATTTTCCTCTCCCAACAGTCTGTTAGTTCCTTATAAGAAAAGAATATTTTTTTCCATCTTAAAAAATAATAATCCACAGTGCCTAGGAAAATGGTATGTATTCCACTTAACTACGTATGATCAATGAATATTTGTATAACTCAATTCAACAAAATAATCTATATAAGTGAAATGAAGTAGAGTTACAAATAAGGAAAACCACCTTAAGGAATGTGCTTAGGCAATTAGTGGTATGAGAGATTTCCAATTACGAAAGAATCTGAACATGTGGTACAGTTGTGCAGGGAAAATCCATCCTCACCATTTTTAAAGCCTATTCTAAGACAGGCATTTGCTAAGTATTTTATATAGAGGAACTTATAAAGTAAATCAGATTCCAGAGTTAAATTCCAAGAATTCCCTCTTGTTGCCTATTCAGAACTGAGATCAAACTCATTTACAACATTCATCACTTGTTCTAACAATATGCATCTCCTATTAATATTTTTCCATTTTCTACAACGACAACTTGTTTCCTCTGTCATATAAACTTTCTCTCTGTCCTTCCCATACGATTCTTGTTGACTTTATGGAGCAGTAGTAAAATAGAGATCTCAGAATTGAAGCAGTGGCTGGTCAAGAAATACCTCAGGAACAATAAATCTGAAACAACCTGTCCAGTTCTGTCCACCCCTCTTGTCCTTTAGAAGTCAGTTTCAAATCCATCTCTTCTAGAGAGCCTCTAATATTTAACCTGGAACCACCTACCATTCCACTTGACCAATTACCTTGGCAAACTGAGATAACAGACCAATTATTAATTATTTACTTTTATGTCTCAACAACATTCTAGGTGCTGTGTGGGAAACAAGTAAAGAACAAGACAAGGTCCTGAGTCACAAGCACATTACACTTTGGTTAGGGAGACTCTGACCTATCACATAGTCACCTATAGTGTAACCTTCATCTAACTTATCAATCTCTATGTATACATATATGTCAATATATCACCTTTCTTTTTTATAATGATTCCATGGAAGCTATTCATTTCGAGACCCTGACTTCCTACTGGTACCCATCCCTTTAACCCTGAGAATTGAGGGCTAAGTGAAGGCCTGTGGCTCCTATCAGGTTCTTCTGGTAGAATTCAGTCCTTGCTGCCTTTTCCAACCTTCCTTACAGAGCTTGTAATTAACTTTTAACGTCTTTGTACACATTAGGTAATATTTGTCCTCTGTACTCCCAGGGGACTGTGGTGACTGCCCAGCTAGGAAGCCCTACCCTTCATTATTCAGCAACAGCTTGAAGAGTATTCTAATTCTAACCTTCCGCCCTCTGATGGACCGGCTGCATCAAAGACTGTGTTCCCTTGTTTGTTCGTTTTTTTCCTAAAGCAGAATCACTATTTCAACCAAGTCATCTATTAGAGAAGTGAAAACTCTGGATCTTAATTTTCAAAACATGTCTCTTCTGTGTACCACGGCAAATCTAAACTGGTTATGCCTTATGTTAGAGTCAGGACTCATGTGGTCCCTTTTTCTCTGCCCCTTTGAATCCCTGCATACTGTTTAGGGGAAGTTGCTAGCTTTTGAACTGACAGTTTAGAAATGAAGGCATTTTTCTTTTAGGGAGAATAGTCCTTCAGTGATTCAAACAACGAGCCTTGTGATCAAAATAATTCATAAAGGAAAAGATTTATGAAGTGACTTCACTAGCACACAATGCATTTTTTAAACTTTGTTTTTTGAATAAATCTGTCAGTACACAAGCCAAGACAACACATCTGAATGCAATATCAGTGGACACACCCTGAATCTCTTCTCCTTTGCTAGTCCAAGACTGTGGCAAAAAAAAGAAAAAAAGAAAAAAAAAGAAAAAGAAAAAAAAAGAAAAGAAAAAAGGAAAAAAAAGGCTTTTGTCTTTCTTAATTTAATCTTAGTTTTTTTTTTAAATTAAAAACGCTAGTTTCATGAAAAGACTTAAAAACTGTGGATACTATTGTTTCCTACACAAACCGTACCTTTTAAAAATGCATTTTTAATCTACCACAGTGCTTCTTTAAGAAAATAAAAAAATAAAGAAGTCCAACTTATAATGAATCTCTCTGGCACAAGGAAGCCTGTTCTAATCTCCCTTTATCAGGTTTGAGTGATAGTTCTGCTCAAGGAGTATTGACAGGGCCGTCCTGTTTCTCAGGCTTTCGTTTCCCTCAGTTGGAGAAGGATACAGTCAGTGCATTTTCACATTCTCAAAGTCTGCAGTTGTTTTTATATAAGAAGCAATTTGCTTGGGTCACGTCAGGTCGAATGGGATGCCTGCCCAGCTCTTGGTTTTAAAGGAAAAACATACAGAAAGACACAAAAACACAGCAGTTTCCTTCATTAAATTCCACTCTACCTGCCATGGGCTTCCAGCCACAATGGAATTTCCCACCCTGGCCTAGATGAGCCTAACTTTTATTTTTAGGGATTTTTTTCCCCTTAAATCTTATGAGCTTTCTTTCAAGTGAACTTTGAGGTAAGAATTATTAAATGATAGAGAAATTGCCTGGTTTAAAAAAAATCAGACATGAGAAACAAATGCCTGGTGACCTTCCATAATATTGTTGGATAACCACTCCCTGGATAACAGCCTTTAAATAAACCGATCGTAACAAGCACAATCAGATAGGTAATGTAATTCAGAATCAAAACCTAAATCATGAAATGATGGGGGTTGGGCAGCACCTTTTCAGACAGAATTTTAGAAGGTGGGGGGACCAGAATAATTGAAAAAAATAGAGAAATATAGAAAAAAAGAAAAGAGAGATGGGGGAAAGGAGGGAGGGAAGGACGGAGGGGGGGGGAGAGAGAGAGAGAGAGAGAGAGAGAGAGAGAGAGAGAGAGAGAGAGAGAGAGAGGCAGGCAGGCTGGCTTTTGGACCACTCTCTCCTGAAAGCCATTTATGCTTTTGCCCATAGCCTAGGGGCAACTGATCTAATCAGGACTATTCGTCTGGATTATCTAAACTATGAAAAGCAACAGGGAGAACTTCCCAAGAAATCCAGACCGGGTCTGCTGCAAAATACTTGGTTTGGGGCCTGGAGCTAAGCAGACTATTCACATTGTACTCAGGGTCCTAAGGAAAATGGCTCAGTGCCTCTATAATTCTTCGTCCCTTTGATCTACCTCACCATTTGGTGTCTCTTGGCATTATGAAAGCTCTCAAAAATGACCCTGCCTAGTTAACGAATTTATAGTCTGGGACAGAAAAAAAATAAATAAATAAAATAGAAAGAAAGAAAGAAAGAAAGAAAGAAAGAAAGAAAGAAAGAAAGAAAGAAAGAAAGAAAGAAAGAAAGAAAGAAAGAAAGAAAGAAAAGAAAGAAAAAGAAAGAAAGGAAGGAAGAAAGGAAGGTCTGGTAATGAGGGAGGCAAATGTACCTTCTTGCTATCTCTGCTCAGCATAAATAAAGATTCAAAGATGTGATTTTAGGGGATGTGAACCTCGCTCTCTCTACATTTAGCAATAACCTTATCAAAGCCAAAGTGAGGCTTTAACCGAACCAACTCTCTTTAAAACATATCAAATTGGACCTCTCATTCATTATTTTCAGGCTGGTTTTTACATAATCTCCTTCAAATAATGAAGTTTACTTTTCAGGCATGTCATTTGCTCTTAGCACTGTTGTTCTTTACCCATTTCAGCTTCTTATCCTCAAACCCATGATTCTTTGTTAAAGTTGACTGATAACGCAGCCATTCCTTTAGCATCAGGGCACATTTTAAAACAAAGATTAGTTCACTCTATCTGGCTTCCAACACCATTTGCTGCTTGAGACCATTTCATGAGTTTGTCTACTCATGTGAATACACGAAAATTTGTCAATAATGTGAATTTGGAAAAGGAGAAAGCAGCTACATGGAACAAAATCTCCAGAAGCCAAAATTACTACCACAGTTTTCATGCGTTCTTCCCTTGTATGTTCTAGTTTACATTAACTTTATCGTAGAATTAGAATTTTGCTTTCTAAATAAATGCTATTTTCCTTCAGTACAACCAAGTGGCTTACCCTGATATTAAATGGTGATATAGCGATTTAGTGATTTTAGAGTTTCTTCTAACTCTAATGTAAATGTTCATGAGACTCATGAACTTGTATCTAGACAATTAATCTGAACATTTTAGCAGTTCCCTGAGGCTGCATATGATTTCTCACAATCCCTTGCAAAACCTGAGAATTTGAACCACTCTCTAGTTTGTGGCTGCACTGCCAAGGAACAAAGTAACATCATTACTTATGGTGACTCCTCCTCAAGCACGGTAGTGAATTGAAGTACAAACAAATCTTTATATACTTTAGACAGAACATTAGGACTAAGGCTGAAAACCAAGGAACTAAGAGCCTGTAAATATACCAACCCCAAGAAGATTAAACAATATTGGGATTTGGAAACAAAAGTAGTACTATATCAGTATGTTACTATGCAGTCAATCATTACAGCAAAACTAACCAAAGGATAGCCTCAGCACCAATGGAAATATTTTTGTGTATAATTGTTTTCTTAATCGGGGTGATATTGGTTAGTAAAATTCTATAGCTTTCAAGTGTAATTCTTGAAGGAGTACTTGAATTGGATCTGTAGGAAACAGTTCTCATAGATTTATTACTTGCCTTTTTCCCCAATACACACACACACATACACACGTAGTACTAGAATAGGCCTAGTTTTAAATTTGAGCCACTCAGCAGCTGTTTTATATACACGGTAGAAAGATGAAAGTGAGAAAACTGGCATAGCCATGGTTTTTGTGTAATACTGCAAGGAAAGAAAATAGGCTTAGAGTGAGTTAAAGGTAAATGGACAGCGGTGAACACAGAGAACAAGTTTGGATTCTTTAGGAATTGGTAATAGGACTAATCTTGCTTAACACATTTATAAATGACTTGCTCGCCCCGGCATTTTGCACAATGCTTGACATATAGTGGAAGCTCAATTAATTTTTGCTAAATGAATGAATGAACAAGGAGTGTACAATCAATTATCCATGTATGTAGATGAAATTAAACTTTCTTGAGCAGGAAAAAGCTACGCTGATGGGGCACAGTATTTGTCCAGGTGTGCAGAAAGGTGGCACTGTGAATGTGGACATCCAAAATAATCAAACATTTGAAAAGGATAGCTTTAAGTTTTAACCAGGAAAGGGACTTGAAGGCCACTTGAGGCCTCTTTCAGGTAAAAAAAAAAAAAAAAAAAGAAAAGAAAAGAAAAGCCTTGAAAATGTTAGCTATTATTAAGAGAAGCACTGAAAATAACATTATACTTTTCTTACATTAACTCCTCTGTACTTACATAAAACCATCTGTACTTAAGAGTACCATGCTCCTATGATTTAATACCTCAGAGTCTCTTACACAGGGCAGTCACTAAAGAATTCAAAGTAGATTAATGTAAGGTAAGCTAGTAGAGAATAAGTTATTTTGTAATATCATAACAATTCATTGACTGGAAAAATGCAAACAAACATTGTTAATAAATGTCATTTAGCAGACGTCACATTGACATTTCTTAATAATTGGCTATCATGGCAGCTTCCTAAAAGTGTAATTTTCCCCAATCTCTGTGCTCTTGAATTAATGACCTTGTAGCTTTGGGTGTTTACATTTACTTATCCGTTCCACAAATTTTTGTTCAGTGCTTCCTCCAGCTGTACCAGTCTGGTAAGAATGGACTAAATCCTTTAGATATTGTCACTATCCTAAATGGACCCCGTGCTTTGTCCCTTGCATTCTCTGCTTTTCACCGGGGGTTATCTATCATGACTGCACGTCCAGATACCTGATCCTAGCTCCTTTCTCACCTATTTTTCTTGATTTATTTCCTTTTACCTTATGTCTATCTTTCTATGAGAAGCCAAGAGGCTGTATAGTCCTTAGTAATGATCATAGTGTGTCTAGAATGGAGCTCCATCAGCCTCAAACACCTTGCCTAATCAATGGTATATGATATCCTTCCCACAATCAAGAAATAATTTGATTTCCTTTGCCTCTGTAGAAATTTTACAAGTTAACAGTGGCTCACCTGTTATGAACTACAATAGCACTCTTCTCACCATCTGTTACTAAATCATATCATGAAAGAATTCTAAAATACCTGTTAGACTTCCTACAAGTTGCCTATTTTCTCCAAATACAGTTAATTCATCTGGCAATAAAGATTAATTAGCCATGTAGTTTTGTATGCAGACAGAAGGAAGTATGACCTTTCTTTCTTATAAAAACCTCTAGTAAGTAGTGATAGGTTTCAAAATCCTTTTCTTATTAGGCAACCATAGAGCAGTTATCAGGAACTCCAAGGTAAAAATCTGGGAACAGTGATTTTACACATGCTAAGGATTGGCAAACCGCTGAACTCTTCCTAAATAAAAGAGGGACGCACTATTCTCTTCATCTGTAAGGAACAAGCAGGCATATTAAAAGATGTTATAGAATATTTGGAATATATAATAAACTCCTGGCTTTATTTTAAACTGTCCATGAGGTTCCCTTTTATAAATAGGACAGACGGTGGTGAATGTGGCATCCCCTTTCTATAGGTGGAAATCCCATCTGTAACAGTGTTTTCTTTGCAAAGAGACATATTACCAATACCTTTTCCAGTGAGATGAAAATACTAAAAACAGACATGGGCTGGGCGAGATAATTTAAAAATATAGGTAGAAAACAGTAAAAGCTACTGTGGTAGTCAATTATATATGAAATATATAAAACAATAACATGAAAGTTTTCTATTTTTTAAGCTGTATCAGAATTTCCTTCGTATACTGTAATCATACATCTTAAAATGTATATCAAAAGTAACCGCTAGATTCACAAAGAATGGCCTTGGTACATGCAGCACTACTGTTCAGCAAAATAATTTCTAAAAGAATGAGTCTACATATTTAATTTCATGATTCCTAGAAACAGGATGTCATTAGACTTCAAGATAACCAATAGATTGAATCAGCTTATTCTGACATTAACCCTACTTGAAGGCTGCAGTGTTTAAATACATTTGGAAAGAAACGGATCTATCCTATATTTCTCAAACTTCCCACTTCTCTGTTCCTCCTCTTCCATAGAATTATGGCAGCCTAACCTATAGCCAACAAATTAGAAAATTGGGTAAAATATTATTCTGGCATTATTTAAAAAAACGACATATCGAAAGAGCTGACACAAATGTTTTAGTGAATGTTATCAGGGTATAAATGAACAACAAAGGGCATTTACTTGTTGGCTGATATTGATGCTTAGAAAATTATAAGAATCAAGATGAGTTTGCAAACACAATATTCCAGATCTAGGAATTTTTTAGTGGGTTTAATGTATTTTTTAAAGAGATGCTTAGAAACTCTTTTTTAAATGACATCTAATTAACTTATTTTCTAAATTCTTTTATTTTTTTAGAAACAATTTAATGAGAATCAGAATGATCTAACAATTAATACAGGTGAGTTGAAATCATCTGTTGCAGGCCAGCAGTGCTCACAAGCAAAATAATATTCTCTCGATCCTCAAGTGGAAATGGGGGATTATAAAACAATTTGAGACTCTATGGATAGAACTGAGATATTTTTTGAAAATTTTGGGTTATATATTTAAAAAAATAGTGTATTTTTTGAAAATCTTGTGTTATATATTTAAAAAAAATAGCGTAGTACAATTACAACATAGCTGATTGTTAAATGTGTAGCTGTTTCTTTCCAATAATCTCCTTCTCTTAAATCTAAGGGGTCAACTGTTTCCTTCACTTATTCATTTGGATACACATTTTATTCATAGATACTTGAAATCCAACCTATCAGTTGGCTTTCCTCTTAAATTCGAACATATTTTAAAGGACTTTAAGAGACCAGGAAGTGTGGAGTACTGACTAATTTTGAACTTGCCTCCATATCTTACACACTGTGTGACTTAGAGCAAGTTACGGAATTTCCCAGTAGCTGAGTTTCCTCATCTGTGAGAAAGGCATAATAACAGTACCTACCTCCTATGGTTACTATGGGGATTAATGGGTTTCATACAATCAATGTAAAGCTGATTCTCTGAGTATTTGAAATCAGGTTAGTTAAGCAAAGCTTTGGTTTCTTAGTTTTGTTAGAGATCTCTAAATTTCACTTCTGGCCTCCGACCTTCTAAAATCAGTAGAGTTAAGCCCTGCTTGTTTATTTGCCATCTTCCTGCCTCAAAGCCAAGATTTTAGTTTTCACTGGATCTCTCGGCTGCATGCTACTAAGGGTAAAATATCAACTATTAAACTATTTGAAGCAAGTAAATGTTAAAAGGGGAGTTTAGTTAAGTCAATAGCAATGTGCCAGCTTGGTCTGCCTTTCAAAAAATCACTGTAATAAGGAAACCAATAAATAAATAAAAAGGATAAAATATACATCTATGCAGAATCTTAGAACCCTTTCTCTAACACATAAATCATTCAAGAAAAGTCTGAGTTCTGCCCATGTAATTTTATATTTAAAATAGAACCCATTATAGTTCTATGAAAGAAATTCACAGCTAAGAACTACTGACTTTCTTCAGATTAGATTTTTCTGTACTCCATTAAAAAGTATAATGAAAACAAACTAATGAACAACAACAGCAGCAGCAACAATGGTGGTTCTGGTTACATGTAATGCACACTACTAATCCAGTGGTTCTTAATCAGGAGACAATTTTGCCCCCTCTCCCCGCCCCCCAAGGGACAACTGACAATGTCTAGAGGCAATTCTGAAGATCATAACTGAAGAGAGCTGTTGTCATCAAGTGGGTAGAGGCCAGGAACACTGCTACATGTCCTACAATGCACAGGAGAGCACTCAATAGTCCCCAACAAAGAATAAGCGGGTCCAAAATGTCAACAGTGCTGCTATTAAGAAACCTGACTTGATATCCCTCAGAGACATAGATCTTAAACCATCAGCTGCATCAACATTTAAGCTACTCAGTCTATGGGATAGACTAACAGTTGAAGGATATGCTAGAATTAACACCACTTCAAATATATAACCTGACAAATCTGTATATATTGCTAGGGAAAGAACTGGTAAAGCAAGTAGTTGTTTGGTAGCTAATTATGCCAAATGTTATAAACAGATAATTTTACATTGCTGAGTCAACCAGACTAATATCCGTTTTCATTCCAGAGGGTTTAAAAATATAAAGTTATAGACTATGCACCATTATCCTGGCACAGAGATATTTTGAAACAGTTTATAAAAAGCAGTGAACACACTGGAAAAAAGATAGCATAAATGAGTTATGAAAAGTTAGGAGTCATTTTTCTAGGACAGATTATTCTTCTACACATATGTATCGAAAGCATTCCTTTGTGCAGATCACAGCACTATACTTCTAATGCTATTTCTCTCTAAAGATAAATCAGGCTAAAGCTAAGAGTTTAAGAACATTTCTGTGCAAGAGTCATTTTCAGCTAAGGGAGCACAACATGAGCTCTAAGGTAAGTGTGAAATTTGTTTTTTTAAATAAGCCACAACTATTCTGCAAATATTTAACTCAGCACTACGCCACTGTTAAAGAATGTTGATTACATGCGAAAGGAAGAACCAACATAAATGAAATTTGAAAAGGAAGAAAATAAAATATGTGAAAATTATTTTTAATGTGGCTAAAATTCAAATATGTGACATTTAATTTTTAAGGGTTTCTTTGTCAGAGGCAACACATGTTTTTCTGATGAAAGAGGATGCCTGAAATTGACAGTCAGGTAAGCATTTGGACACTACCATTGTGTGATGCATGGATTTATTCACCTCTGTGAATACCCTCACGCTTTTGAATTTTATTTTGGTTAGTGGCACCAGGAGTTAAAACATACTGAAGACCTCAGAAAAATTGGCTTTTATTGCTTCCCTCTTTGAACCCCAAGAAGCTGCTTCCTAAGCAGGTATTTCTTACTGATGAGAGGAAAACAAGAGGTGAAATAACTGACTTAGACACATAGAGAATAGAAACTCACAAATTTCTGAGCTGTCAGCATCTTTTTCTCTCCTCCCCCTCCCATTTTAATTTCTCTAGAGATAGCTCCAAATATTTGTTGTTTTTCTCTTAAGGGAAAGTTTTAGGGTCACAAGGACAATAGAAGGGAGGGTAAAGATGATTTTGGGTTTTCATAGCAGTTCAATTCAAAACTGTTAAGTACCTCCTACCACGAGAGCACTCCTAAAAATTACTTTTAGAGCAAGGCAAAGGAAGAGATTTAAATAAGGAAATAGATAGGAAGGAAACAGCAATGTTCTGGCATTATAAAAGATTCAGAAAAAAAAAAAAGTGATTTCTGTTTTCGAGATGCTTACAATCTTGTCCTAGAGAAAAAGATGAATCCACTTAACTGAAGAACAATAAGAAACGGTATAAATAAGTATAAATATGGGTGGCAGGAGCAAAATGTTGTGGGGAAGCTGTGTCTCTTACATCTTTCCCAACTCAGAGGAGAGAGACAATGGGTCAAATGCAACTTACTCTAGTTTCTGATATTAGTTTCATAATATGACTATAATCCCATTATAAAGAACTTCAAGGAACTGTTGACATTTTTTTGCTGCCCTGTAGTTTATTGCCTCAAGTATTGCTTGAAATACCAGGCTTCACACAGAGATGTCTGCTCTAATGGCATTTGTTGACCTGCATTAAATTAGGGTTAGCCTGAATAAATGGAGATGAGTGCGCTACAGGGAGCCAGTTAGTCAGGTTGTTTCCTGCATTATTTTCACGATGTTTTATTACTTTTAACCTAAAGACTAAATATTTAAAGTAGAGCATTATCCTCAAATAATCTCGTTATTATATGAAATGATAAAATTTACTGAGGGTGCCTCCGTAAAGCCCAAACCGGGGATACGCAGAGGTAGATTGACTGTGATTTATTGGAGCTTAAACTTCAGGGCCCCTCACTTGCATGGCCCCTTCAAAGATCCCGTAGTTAATCTGTAATCATAATTTTGTATTCTTTTTCTAAAAGAGGATATCTCAAACAGTTTAAGCTTCTGGCAAAATCCGGCCCACCCTTGGTACAAAGTGATCTTGAAGAGATCAAACCTGACAGTCCTGAGAGACCAGTTCTGAGAAGGATACAAAACGCACTTTACATGGATATCACGCAAATTACATCCAAATGTATCCCTCCTATTGTTGCTGCCGTCCAACCCTGCCAAAGAATACATGCCATCTCACCCCACTGCTATGACGTTACTATACCCTTTTAAATAAAGTCTGTCTTTTCAATGACTGGGAAAAATCACAGTGGCTTTCTGTTTGTTTTTAAAGATATAAAATTCAGGGGCAGAAGACAATTTCTAAGAACAAAAAAGTACATGAGAGAGACTCACTAAAACAATAATAATTCTTATGGATAGCTAAGGGATACATGCATTTGAGAAAAGGACGGACATGGAAATTCTCTCAGTACAGTTTACAGTAGTACCCACTGAAAAGAATGGTGAGTTTACGCAGAGTGTGGGAATTTTTACCATGAGTAACACCACGTGTCTGTTTTTCTGGTTGCTGAAAACCCCAAATAAATCCCACAAGCACCTCTAAACCCCACCACAAATTCTGACACTTTGGAGTAAGAACTTCAGAACAAAATAAAAGCTTTGGATGCACTATGTCTGTCTGCAGTTTTTTCTATAATGCCTTGTCCCAGTTTTTGAAGAAAACTGAATAAAAATTAATTCAAGGAAAAAAATGAATGAAATTACTCCAAATGGAATACTAAATTGAAAAATAATAGTTAAATTGTTCATAACCATTTCCTGTTATATTTTTTCTCTCTCTCTTAGAAACGGAGTAAGAATGTTTCAAATAAAAAATGTAAAACCCATCCCATCCCATTAAGGGCCCACTCACGTAAACAGGAAGCTTATTAAAAAAGTTTTTCTTGGTTTCCTGGCAAAATCCACTTTTTATTTTGGCGGCAACACCTATTAAGAAGAGAACTCTTTTTGTGGGCAGGGTGAAAAATTAAACATTGCCAATCTATTAGGCACCTGTTAGATTAGAGTTAGCTGACTGACTTCATTAGCTGGAGGGAACAAGGTCTCAGATCAAGAAACAGGCTTCATTAGGTGCAGCCTTGCCCTACAGGTGATGGTCTCCCAGACATCAAGGACCAACTGGAGGTTCCAAAGGAGCCAGGAGATGCCAGTCCATGATAGTGCAAAGTGCTTTACATGCACATCGAGCTATTCTCTCCTTTACATTTTAAATCCTGTTTAATCTGTGTCACTGCTTTCCCTTTCTGTGGAGTCGTGTTGAGTAATGAAAAGAGTACACACGAGGTTTGGAATTTGAAAACTTGTACCATCTCTGTCAAATACTGTGACATATTGCTTTCCTGAGCCATCATTTTCTGATATGTAGAATGCGGACCAACAATTCGTCCTTAATCAGCTCCTTTCTCAAAACATGGGTAAGCATCACCTGCCTCACAATCACCTGGGAGATCACAGATTCTAGGGCCCATTCAATTAGACTCTCTGTGAGCTAGAAAGGCTTAGAAGCTGCCTTTCAAACCCACTTCCCAAAAGATTTTTGTACACATTCAAGTGTTAGGATCACATCCTAACTTGTCTCGAGTCAGGATTAAATTAAATCACATAGGTGAAACTTATCTGTGAACTGTAAATCAAGACATACATGCTTAGTTGCTCTCATTAGTGACATTTTCAGGGTAGCTCAAAGCACCAAAGATAAAGCACAGGACCACTTCCCAAAGATCTTGCTTGGAGCCATTGCTTGCCTTGCTGACAGCATTCTGCTTTATCTTCAGTTAGGCAAGGCAGGTTCACGGAGGGTTGGGGCAAGCGTAGCTGTGGGCTGTGACACGGGAGGGACTTCTGTGGAATTTCATTTATGTGACTATACCTACCCCACAGGGTGACATAAGGATTAATTCCTATTTGGTAATTTACTGTGTGTAAAATGCCTTGAGACCCTTGGAGGAAAGTGCTATATAAATGTAAAATAATAATTATAATAATAATAACCTTGACTATTTAACTGATCAGTGAATTAGCCAGAAGATTTAGGCTGCCAAGGGACAAGGCTGAAACTATTATAAGTAGAAACACTTTACATCATCATATCTCAAAACTGTTATCACGAAAAGGGGAAACAAAGGGTGAAAATTAAGATAAATCCATGCTCTCCACTGATTTAAATGACAGAGGATCAGTAGAAATCTTTCATAAAAGCCAGGAAATGCAAAAATGACAGGGGCATTGTAATTCTAACTCAGGCACACATCCTGAGGTTTTATATACTTGGGTCTTTCCCTTTTTTTTGTATAGAAAATACCTCATCAGTGCAACATCTAAAATTAAGCATTGTTAAGGCACTTGGCTATGCTTTTGCTTAGATGGAGTATGTTCATAATTCACCCCTACTGTTAGGTCATGGTTTTTTAATCTGAAAAGTATTGATGTTATTCTATGAAGTTTCAGGGAATATTTGAATCAGTTGTTTATAATCAATTTGCCTCCCATGGATCTTCCTAAGAAAATTAGGGTGTATTTCTATATTTGAATTTAGGAAAATAAAATATTCAGGTGATACATTTCCCCCCCACCCCCAGGCATATATTTTGTTGCATAAACTCACATGAGCTCAACGGCCCTCAGTTCTTACATTCTTATTTGTTAGATTCATGGAGACCCTTCCACTAAAAGCTCAATGGGCTGAACCCAGAACTTTCATATACTGAACATGAATCACTTCTCAAACCACCAAAAGCAAAAGAAAAGGCTATAGAAATCTTAACGGGCAAGCTTCGGATGGTCAAAAGCAATTGTTTAGTTACTCTACTTAGTTATGCATCGTTCAAAACACTTTCTAAATCAGGCAAGAAAGATTCTTTTGTGAACAGGCTTTGGGGCCTTAGACAAGTTTTAATTCTAGTTGTTTTATAGCTCACACACAAAGTAGTTTTGATGTGTATGTAAAAAGGTACTGTACTTTCATGTAATAAAGTTTGCAGTTGAGTATTTTGAAAGGGAAAGAAAGCAAGCAAGGAGAAGAAAAAGCACATGGTAACTTGCTCTACTTTTAATTATTAATTTGTAGCTCAAAGATTTACATTTTTAAAAAAATCCAAAAGTGAGTAAAAACAGGTGTCAATTAAGGTGAATGAGTACAAGAAAGTAAAGTTAATATCAGTATAACTCAAATTATCTTGTAAATGCTGAATTAAGCTTTACTCTGTCTGAAAGGAAGGAAGGGGAAAGAAAGAAAGAAAGAGGAAAGGAGGAAGGAAAAAGAAAGGCAAAAGAAAGGAAAGAGGGAGGGAGAGAGGAAAGGAGACAGGCAGGCAAAAATAAAAAAGCCAGAACTCTAACCAATTTTCTTTTTGTGAAGTAGTGAATATTAGAAATGCCTTTTGATTTATAAAAAGTTGTGTGACGTATAATACCCAACACTGCAAAATATTCCAAATGTGATATGTGTTTAAACACATACATGCACACACACACACACACACACACACACACACACACAAAACATGGGTGTTCTCTTATAGCTTTTTGGCTTCAAAGGGCCTCTGAAAAGGACAGAAGAAAAAGAATATCTGAGAAACTGCTTCTGCTGGGGTCACTAGCAGAAGGCAAAATCAGTCAAGTGCTGCCAATAATCGTTTCTATCACAAACATTTAAAAAATCCATCTTTCCTTGACAGGTATTGTTCCTTTGGTCTAGCTAAGATGGTAGCCAATGCCCTGGTCTTCCAGTTACACTGGAATTTCTTGCCCTTGCATCACAAGCCCAGCTGTACTCATCAAAGCAGAAAAACTGACAGCATTGTCTGAAAGACACAGCTTGGGATAATTGCTCCTTGTAGTTCCCCTGTCAATGAATATTATCATATTCTTCTCACGAATAAGGTTACTGTACTTTTTTTTTTTGATTTCTATACACTAGCCACTAAGCACATTACTTACTATTCCTTTAATGAAATGTTCTAAACGTGACACTGAGCTGTGGTTTAGCATTCCCAAGATTCTGTTTTAAAGCCTCTGTGTGCATATTTTTAAGAATAATTTTGATATATCCAGAAAAAGTAAAAATGGCACTAATTTTTTATTTGATATTACTGTTTTCTTAAGAAGGCTAACCGAGAATATCAATGGACAGGCACAAAGCAAAGAAAAACACACGGGGCTAGCAAACATACTCTTACTGAATTTCTTTCACCTAAACATACAATGGAATCCTCTGACACAATGTGTTTTCTTTTCCCGTCATGTTATGCTGAAGCATAGTTCTTGGGCTGAAAGAAGAAAAACCATGCTTTAAATCTAATGATCTATACCTTTGAAATATTAGTTTCTCCTTACATTTTAAATGCTAACTCATTAAGAAAAAAATCCAAAATTATTGCAGTCACTAATAACAGCAGCAGCAGCAACAGTAACAATATAAACATCAGCTAATGTTAATTGAAGTCTTTGAGGTCTTAGCACCACTGTGATCACACGTATTGACTCATTAAATCCTCACAACTCTACCAAGCAATACTATCATTACCCCTGGTTTATAGACAAAGTAATATAGGCACAGAGTTTAAAAACAAGCCCAAGGTCACATAGTAAGTAAGTAGAGGAATCAGGATTCAAAACAAGAGAGTCAGACTTGGCTACATGATGACTATTTTGTCTCATGAAACTCTGTGCTTCTTACCTCCCCTGAAGCTCTTTCCCAGTTGACCAGCTCTCCGCATTCATTTTCTCTTCTCAACATTTACACAATTGTTTCTGCAGAGACTGTTTTGAATAATATGGTATTTAAAAGATCAGGATCTAGAGTTAAATATAAGGGTTTAACACTAGGTATCATGTCTCAGTTTCTTCCTGTGTAAAATAAGGATAATGATACCAATTTCACGTAGTTGTTGTGAGGGTTAAATGGAATAATGCGCATTAGAGCTCAGTGGGGGGGGGGGGGTCAATGCTTAATATATATTAGCTTCATGTCTACTGATTTTTATCTCTTAATACATATGATCCCTTTCTCCTCATTTAGAGTGCATATATCAGAGAAATTATCAATATGAATCTTCATTGTTTTGTGTATGGCTTTCCAGATGTTTAATATATGTTGTTGAACTCTTAATTGCTCTAGGCATCCCTATAATAACATGTATTAACTCATTAAATCTTCATGATAATAATATCAGGTAATATATTTATTTATAATATTATAAATAATATATTTATGCCAATATCTAAAATTTAGTGAGTAATTACTATGCCAGGATCTCTGCCAAGTGCATTACAACATTATTTCATGTATTCTTCCCATAAGCCTATGAACTAGAGACTTTCAAAGTCTTCACTTTACTCAGGAGGAAATTGAGGCTCATGGAGGTCACACAGGTAAGCGTTCAAGAATGTGAACTTTAACCACCACTCTATCCTACCTGCGAAAGAATTAATTTAAGGTAGATGTTCCTTAAATATTAGGTCTCAAAGATGAATCGATTTAATTCTTAATTATTTCTGTTATCAGAAACCTTGTGCTTATAGCAAACTAATGTGGCCCATCCAGTTGACTGCTAAAAAAAATATATCATGTGTCAGGCACATGCCAGTTACTGGCAATAAAAAAATACTATGAATCTAAAATTTTCTTGTCAAAAGCAATTAAAGATTTAATGTCATTTCACTTACCATCATTTTCTGTCTACTTGTATAAAAATCAAACTTTTTTCTCTCTCCTTTTCTCTCCCTGCCCACTCTTTCTTATTCCTTCTTTTAAACCCAAGTTTCATAGTATTAAATTTATACAGATTTTTGTCCATAAGAAGCTTATATGTCAAGGCAAAGAACCATTTTAATTATATTTACTCTTCATTTTGAGTATATTTCTTTTTCATATCTGACAAAGACTTTTGAAGTGACTAAAGAAAGGCAAAGCAACCTGACTTAAAAAAAAATTCTTTCATGTACAATCTTTTGTCTGTAATATTCTCATAATAGCTTAGAAATTTTAAAAGAAGGTTTTAGCTGTTTTTGTTCTTTTCAAATTGGCAAAATTTGATTTTTTTTCCCTTCACATGTTTAGATTGGCTTTAAAATCAACAAACAAAAAAATAAGAACATATTCAACTTAAAAAATACACTCTTCATTGGTGCCTTGGCATCATTAAATAATATCAGCATCACTCTGAAAACTGTGTTCTTATTCATTTTTTAAAAAAGAGTTGAAAAATGCATACGTAGATTTCACTCAAAGCCGGCCTCCTATCTTAAGGAGAGAACAAGTTTAAGGGCAATGGGAGACCATAACGATTGCTTTAACAAACTCTCCAACTAGCAGGTCTTGTCAATATCCCTTTCACCTCCACACTGAATGTATGGGTGGCATTTTGTTTGTGATTTTAAACAATATCTATTTAAGGGTTTGAAGGGTAATTCTAAAGTCAGTAGTCTTCAGGTATACTTTGTATAATCATGATTTCTAATATATAACTTTAGGTTGTATTGAGTTGATAATTTCAAAAGGAGGGATTTCCAGTGAAAGAAAGCTCTCCTGAAATTCTGTCATGAAATGGCTCAATTATGAAGAATTATTTAAAATGTAATGCCAAAGAAGAGCATTTTATATGTATCTAGAGTGCATGAGCATAAAAGTGACCTTAGGAAGTTAGCATAATATATTAATTTATTAAAGATACATTTATTGTACACATAGTAAGGACTAAGTGTTATAATAGACAATGAAAATACAAAAAGCAATCAATTTCACCTGAAAAATAGTACTGGGGGTATTGATGGGGCTGGTGGGAAAGAACAGAGATGAGATGAAGTGATTATAACTGCCATGAGCTGAGAGCCTATCAAGTATAGGGGCAATATACTAGGTGCTTTATATGAACCACTTCACGCCAAACCTGAAGGACAGGTATAATAATCTCACAGATGAAACCAAAGGGTGGATTGATTATAAAAGACTGTAATGACATACAATGAAGTTTATATTTTATTTTATAAGTAATAAGAAAACATTTTCAAGTTGAAGAATGACATCAAATTTTTGTTTTAGAAAGGTAACTTTGGTGTTGCATTCATTTTTTATACAGTATCACTTTCACTGGCTAAAATGTCCACCACACAAAGATATAATTTTGGGGGGTGGAATTGTATGATCATCTGATTCAAAGTTGATCACCATGGAAGGCTAGTTAAAATCTGGCTTCTGAAAAACACAGTTTGGATGTCACTATTTTTTATTTTCTAAAAATGTTACCTTCAATAATTCATTAACTAACCGATGGGACTTCCATCTGAGAGGCCCATGATCTGGCTCCTGAAAATTCTACAGTCTGATGCTCCACTAAACTCCATAATGTCCCAACGTCTTGCCAGATTAGTCTTCTTACCATTCCTGAAACACATCAGATTCTATCATGGCTTCCTGCCTCAGTTCTGATGTTCCATCAACAAAGACTGCCTTACTCCTTTCTTCTTCCAGATGAAAATCTTATTCATTCTCCAACGTCTTCTTGAAAGATAGATTCCTTTCCAAAGCTTTCCTTCTCACTCGTCTTACAATCAGCCACTTTCTCTGATTTCCTGCAGCACTTTGCCTAGACTTCTATAACAGCAACTTTTCCATCCTACTTTATATTGAAGCTCTTTGTTTCTAAGTCACTCTCCTTCCAGAATCTAAATGGGATGGGCCTTAAATTTTTCACTGAAGTTTTAAAAACAGAAGAGAAAAGAAGAACTGTATTGATATACTTGGTCAAGTAATGATGTCCAAATGCTGCATGCCATGACCAATATTCAGTAACTGTTAAATGAGTTAAAGAGACATTCCTTAAATCATTCACTCATTCACTTTTTCATTCACTCAATAATTTTATATGCTAATATAGAAAGAACTAAAGGCTGCTTATAAAAATGTTTTATTCGATTAAAAATATTTTGCAAATCAACAGGCTAAGAAGGAGAAGTCTATTATCTGGTAATTACTGTTATTGAATCTAACAGATAATGAGTACATCTAATGAGTATATACTATGCTAGAGTTAGGAAAACTGGTAATAAACTTGTAGAAAACTGAGAACTGTACCAGTTCACAATTTAGTATCACTGCTTCTGTACAACTTACAGATATTTACTGACTAACTCACACTAATGTGTGAGTGTCTGCGGTATTCTAGCAAAAGTATATGAATTACCTTCCCAGAGACATTAGTTGTTAAAACAAGTAAAACAATTACATAATTATACAAGGGAGAAAAGTCTAATATTTACAAAGCCATTTATTGACTAGGCAAGGCAGTAGACTCCAAAGATATATTATCTTACTTATATCCTCATAAAAACACTAAGATGGCTAGTATT
The DNA here is from genome assembly GCF_014176215.1 of Rousettus aegyptiacus. NCBI lineage: Eukaryota > Metazoa > Chordata > Mammalia > Chiroptera > Pteropodidae > Rousettus > Rousettus aegyptiacus. Next base: position 59,643,387 of record NW_023416307.1, on the reverse strand, counting down.
TATCCATTTTAAATAAAAACATACTGAGTGTGAGAATCTTAACTAAATTCCCAAAGGCTGCATAATTAGGAGGTTGGAGAGCCAGAATTTAAAAGCTCAGAGAAGTTTTCCATTTATATTACATTACTTCTTCTTAGAACCCAATTCTGAACCAAAGAAGTTAAAATCAGTGTGGATTTATATTTTTATGGAAGGATTCATAGAAGAGTGGAACTTTAATATAGGTATTGAAAGACAGAAAATAATAGCTAATATTTACTGAGTACTTACTACTGTTCTAAACATTTTGCATGTATTCACTAATTTAATCTTTATAATAATTTTTTGGAGGTGAGTGTTATTTTTATTATTGTTATCACTTTATAGTAGAGAAACTGAGACAAAGAGAAGATAACAGACTTTCACAAAGACACAAAGCTAGAAAGTGGCTGTGTAGTTAGACTTCCCTGCCTACAGCTCACAGAATTTAACTGTCACGCTATACTGCTTATTAGGCTGAACGATTATTAAATAAAATTGCTTAAATAAAATTCCAAGCACAGGGCATGACACAGAGTAGGCCTTTATTAAATATTCGTTACTTTCTCTCTTTTTCTACAATTTCTAAAATTCTATAATTATAATGATAATAATACCTTTATTTTTGAAGTATATTCTGCTTTTTAAAGACTTTATAACATCTGAGTTCATAAAAATAGGATCATCAATGTAGAATACAGTAAGTCAGTATTAAAATGATGTTGAAGGGTATTTAACAGAATTTTACTCATAATATAAATTTAAGTGACAAAGTAGAATACAAAACACTGTTCATAGTGTTTTACCAAAAATAAAAAGGTGCAGAATAAAATGACTAGAGAGGTATATTTCCACAGTTTGAAAGATTATTTCTGGATGATTGCGGGTGATTTTATTTGTCCTCTTGTAGTTTATTCTATATATTCTAGAGTGTCTATATACTTTTAATGATAATAAAAATAAATTTCAAAATCATAGCTGGGATAGAAACATTCCTTATTTAGATATGATAATATTAAGCAGCGACATTAGTAGAATTGTGTGAGGTTCCACACTTAGAGATAGAGCTTGAAAAGAACTCAGGGGGACTCATTTCTAACCTACCATGTTTTCTCTGACATCCTATTCTCTATTCAATGGTTATCATTATTATTATTATCATTATTATTAAGGAATTCAAAAGTGATCATGAAGAAGACCTCTGGAGGATGGTTAGAGATATTGTGATTGCAAATGTGCTATCAGCACACAGATACATGCATGCGCACGCACGCACGCGCGCACACACACACACACACACACACACGTCCCTTATACTACATTGGACTTCTTAAATTGCTTATGTAACTAAGTCAGTCACTTGTTTCTATGTCCTAATGAATATTATATTTGAAAGCCTGATTTTTCCCTAATTCCTCACATTGTTTCTATAATAGAACTGTATATCCATATACTTCACCATATGACTTTACTATAACTCTCAATACAGTGTGTATTACCGTGGGGAGTGGGGTATATATCTCCGTCCCTTGGCTTTAGGTTTAGTTAAGCGCCTTGCTTTGACCAATTAGAATATTACTAGACATGCTATGAGCAGAGATTTAATTTTGATTCTTTGATTTGGCTTGGCTTCTTGTGCCTCTGGAATTTGCAATAAGAGAACTTTGTCCCAAGTTTCTGGTCCCTTTATCCTGGGTCCCAGAATAAGAAACATATGGAGAAGCTACAAATCCAAACACAGCCTGAAACAAAGGGACCCAGATCTGCCACACAGATCTATAAGTGAGAAAAAAATATAGTTATAGGTCAATTAAATTTGGGGGTTGTTTGTTATGCAGCATTATCATAGCAATAACTAATACACCAACAACTATTAATGCTATCTGTAGTGGCACACTTTCTACCATTTGCTGTCACAAACAGGGCAGATAGTCTAGAACAAACCAAATAAGAATGCGGATAATTTGATTAAACATTTTATTGTATTTATCTAATAGTAAAACAATTCAGATAGGAGGCCGAAGAATCAAAGGAAATGGGCCCTGCAAACAAATCTAATAGCCCTCATGCTAATGGTAAATACATATTCTCAAACACACATATATATATTTACATATGCCTGTAAATGACTGGTACTAGATTCCTCCTCAAAGAGTGCTAATTAGCATACCAGTGTATTCTACATTAACATATATACTGATAAACTTGTGACCCTGCAGAACTGTCATATGGAAAAATCTTACATATGTGTTATGTTCACTTTCTGTAATGTAGCTTTCTAACAGCAAACTTATCTTTATCAGTTTTCTCTTTTTTAATACTTCATTTACTCTTTACTGAAATTCATTAGATAGCAGTCTTAGTTGGCTGCAAAAGTATACTACCAACTGGGTGGCTTAAACAAAAGAAATTTCTCACTCACAGTTCTGGAGGGGAAGAAGTCCAAGATCAAGGGGCCAGCATGGTTGAGTCTTATTGAGAGCCCTCCTCTCTTGCAGATGGCCACCTTCTTCCTGTGTCCTCACATGGCAGAGGGAAAGGAAGCTTTGGTATCTTCCTCTTCTTACAAGGGCAGTAATCCCACCGTGGAGGCTCCACCCCCATTACTTCCTCTAAACCTAATTACCTCTCAAAGCTCCATCTGCTAATGCCATCACATTGGAGTTAGGGTTTCTACATATAAATTTTGGGGGGACAAAAACACTCAGTCTATAACACTCATGCTTCCCAAACTTTTTCATGTCATGGCACACGTACAAAAGGATAATATTTGTCTTGCTCACTGGGATAAACTGGGAGGGATTTGGAATAGTAGAGGAGGCTCTGCTCCATCAGATATGACTGACCTTTGGAGCTCTGGCTGTCACTATGCCTCTCTGAGGGGGACTGACAACCACCCCACGCAATTTGGCAAACTAAATACTGGACACAGCCACAAACTCTTCAAAACGCAAAGCATATCAACCCTTATAACCACTGTCTCTGACTCTCATTTTTGATCTTTCACAATGAAGCTGATATTTTCTGGAAAATTCTAGTGTGGAAAGGTGTTTCCTAGGAAGTTGATCAATAACCAGTGCAGAAAGGATGAGGGTATTTAAAAATTATGCTGGAAGGCATCGTACAAATTCCGAATACATCCACTTTAGAAAACAGCAACTTAGACTGTTGACTTTTCTTAAAGAGAATGTTTCTAAATACTTATAATTTTATAGTTTTCAAAGTGTCACAATGAATGCTAAGAAAGTAAAAAAAAGAAATGACCATTTCTTCTTGAAAGATGATATTTTTGGACAAATTCAGTAATTACCAATAGCTTATCATCTCGGAATATAAGTTGAAAATTTTTTCTAAAAGTAGGAAAGAAAATCTCCTCCACTTCCCCGCAACATGCAACATCGCATCATTTTGTACTCGGTTGGGGACAAAATAAATTGCTTGGAAAATTAAGGTGCCTTTTCCTAGAGCATCTTCATCTTTTACCTTCTTCAGTCCAGACTGGGACATTGGTTAAGAAAAAGGAGATTTGTGGCACTAGGATCACTACACTATTTGGAAAGTAACTAAAAAATCCGTGTCTCAGACATTGAGGTAAAGGAAGTTTTGAACTTTCCATCTCATTGTTATTTGTGTTCTGGAGCTTGTTAATTTCTCTCACAGAATGTGGACTCTTCCCTGGTGCTGATTACAGATAAAGTAGATCTTACATTTATGCCTAGAAAACAGGCACTATCAACATTTCACCATGTCTCATTCCAGACTGGCTTCGCATATTCACAGCAACAAATATCCCAAAACAAAAGTCATTCAAAAACCTGTTGAATTTGACCAGATACTTGAAATGTTGAATTTGACCACATACTTCAAGTACAGTCTAGTATCCACTTTCTCCCACTTAATAAAGCATATTAGAAAACACGAGTGTATGAGTGTTACTTTATTACAGAAATGATCTATTTGTTTTAATATTTTAAAAGAAGTAAATCATATACGTAGACTTCATAAATTTATTGTAAAAGATTTGTTGTAATACATCTCATGATTGAAACACATCAGTATGTATTAGCGGCACTAAAAGACATTGGTATAAATTACACATTTATTCACTCATCCAACAAACACTAACTGAACACCTACTAGGTGCCAGGGCAGTGGTAGATACAGGAGATCATAGATGAATAAAATAATATTTCACTGTCCAAACGTTATAATCTATTGATTTGAGCAACTGGGCTTCTATCTATCTTTGGGAACCAGGCCCTGAATGGGCAATAATTCATTGGCGTAGTAGATAGCAGAGAAGAAGATGCTGAGAACTGACTGATTAAATCAAGCAAATCTCCCCCAAATCTGAGTACTGTGTCGTTTTAGTTTCCTTCCAAAGAAAAGAGTCTGAGAAAAGAACTTTGGTACAGGTTGCAATTTCGAAGGTGACCTCAGAGGCAGGAGTGAAGGACTGGTGAGGGTGAGTCAGAGGAGACAAAGCAATAATAAGGATGTGTCACTGAGGCCACCAGCTTGGCAACAGAGGCTCAATTCTACCAGGTTCTCTAGGACTTGTACATAATGCCTCCGGAGGTATCCATCTGAAAGAAATAGAGGCTGGAACTTTTTTTTTTTTTTTTTTTTTTTTACCAGTTCTATTCCTCCTTTGGCTGAGCATTACCCCCAGGGTATTAAGCTGCCAATCCCCCTTTCCAAACCAATGTACATTTATTGAGTTCTCTCAACACGGGTAAAGGTCCCTGGGCAGAATGGAGAAAAGCACACTCTTGAAGAGGAGTCTGGGCTAACAGAAAACTACTTTGGGGTAGCTGAAAACAGAGGTGAGTTTGGTAGACTATAGTAGAGTGTTCCACACATTTGCTAGGTTAGCATATAAGGACTTCTGGGGACCAGAGCATAATATACTGTGCAATCAGATCTAGCAGCCTGTGAGGTAGTCTGGGAAAGGCTAGACTGACATCTTTTTTACTTCATTCTATTTCACATAACCTGTCTCTGATTCCTGCCAGAAGTCAAACTTTGGGCTAGTAAATCCTGCCACCGTCCAGCTAAAAAAAAAAAGAGAAAAATAATGATTTGTGAATCAGCTTACCCGATTCTCTGGCTATGCTGTCAAAATCAGATAGTTCTTATGGAAATCCGGACACTCGTTTACCAATTATCCTTTAGATGTTGATAGGTACTGATCTCCCTGTGTTTCAGGAAATCTTTGAATAGTTTCAGGGAGCTTTACTAAAAATGGCGACGCATGTTTGCATTATTTTGGCATGACTGGGCCTACTGAAAAATATCCTCACATTCTTGATTTATGGCAATAATATCTGTTTTTTTGTTGTAATTGGTTTGTATCTTTTTTGCATTAAAGTAGAGGGCAAATAGGAAGAACTTAAGGATTGTACCAAAATGTATTGAGCTGGAAGGCGTTCAACATAAATGAGATTTATAGAAAGTTTTTAAGACTTTTAGCTTCTATAAACATTTTATCAATGTTGACAATGTCTACGTTAGCTCATCCTGCCCAAGCAGTTTCCGTGTTGCTCTGTGGATGAAGGTGAATTTATTTTGAAATTCACCAATCAGCGTAGGAGTTTTCTAAAGAATTTTGGTTTGGGAGCCAGAGCATGAGGTTAAATAACAGACACTTTTATGGTTACAGGAGAAGAATTGACAACTTCTTCATTCTTCTGTTATAATGTATAAAGAAAATAATTGCATCCGTAATCCCTAGAAAATGTGGTGGCAGTGGTGGTGGGTGGGTTATGGTGCCTTATATGAACATATGCGGCTTCTCTTTCATAGTGAGTGGGCAAGTCTTTAAAAAAATTCTGGAAAAAAGAAAAAAAACAGCCCCAGGGACCATTTAAGCTCTGCCAGTGAGTTTAATCCTGAGACATCAAGTCCAGGTACACAGAAACCAAAGGCTAATATTTACTAAGCTCTTTCCATCTTATACGCTGCTTTCTTTTTCTTTGATGCTCTCCCTTTCCCTTTCTTTTCTCCCTGTTTCCTTGATTCTCTACTTCAGTCTTTACCCCCTGTTTGCTCTCATTTCCCCCACCCCCATTAGTCAGTCCATAATCTGTTCATCCCGAAGTAGGCTTCAGTGATAGAAAAGAAAGAACCTCAAACAAAGCCCTCTTGCAAGACAGGAAACTACTGAGGGTGGTGGATGGTGATTGGGGCAAAGCCTGAGGAAGGAGAGTGCTTAGTGCTCTGAGGCTCTTAACCCAACAAGCCATTAGGCTTCAGCAGGCTTGATAGCTGTATCAAGCCTCATGATTTCAAAGCTTTCATGGGCTGACAAGGACTTGTTAATTTCAAACTTTCTAACCAATTACAATCACAAAGAACTCAGGACAATAATCAGTGAGCAAAATGAAACTGCTGGAGTGAAGCAGCCGTCGGCAGGTTTCACTCTTGTGGCTCTGCCACACATTGTGCAGCTGGGACTCTGCTTCAATAAGTAAATAAAAATACATTATAAAATACAAACATGCACAATGGGTCCCTCTTGATGTCTTGTTCCCAGTAGTGGAGTATGTAGGAACACTGTCCTGCATTTAGCCCATTAATTTCTGATGGTGTTAATTAAAAACTTTTGATGCTGGTTTGAATGGAAAATACCTCAAACAGTGTTTCCTTTATTGAAACACCAAGTTCCAAGTCCCGGATTATTAGGTTAAGCTCTGTCAGCAGTGAAACCAACATAAACGTTTTTCATACCATCTGCTTTGACAAAAAAAAAATAAATAAAAATTAAAAATAATAACAATAAATGTTAAATAAGTGAAAAGGAAGAAGAGAAACTGTTCAGGTTAAAACTTTCTTATTTCCACCTATTCTTTTAAGGACTAAATTAAAAATCTGTGTCCCTAAATGTAGAACATATGAGTTTTAAAAAAATCTTTTTTCAAATTCTTATAGAACATTCAAATCACCCAATGTTCCAGGACCTGAATTTTTTATATTTTAAAATGGGGAAAGTTTCTTAAAATAAGTGAATCAGCTGCTAAGTGATTTCTCTCTGTCTCTTCCCCTATTCTCTTTTTCGAAAGGCTGAAAAAATGCTTAAAATGGTATGTACAATTGATATGTGATGCTTAAGAAGCTTAATATGATTACTGAGGACTCAGACTTTCTATTTAAAATGAGATACCCAGGACAACAGAAACTATGAGTTGTCAGTATTCATTTTTCGTGAAGTGTGGGAAATATTCTGAAAGGTTTAATCCACTGAGCAAGTAAGGGTTGCAAAGTCATTATTTACAGATTTCTCTGTCCTCCTGGAAACCTAAGGAAACCTGGGAAAGCCAGAAAGCAATGTAAGGAGATAGTATGACAGGTGCTATGCAGGAAGAAAACAAATAAAAAATCCATCTCTGCAATCCAACACTTTTATGAAGTACTAAGCACACAAACCAAAACATTCTGATTGGTTTCTAAGACTTTTCTCCAATTTTATTTTTAATTTATTTTTATTAAAGTATAGTTGATGTACAATATTGTATTAGTTTCAGATGTATAAAATAGTGATTCTACATTTATATACCTCATGATGTGATCACCAAGATAAGTCTAGTAACTATCTGTCAGCATACAAAGTTATTATGACATTATTGACTATATTCCCCACACTGTACATTATATCCTCATGATTTATTTTATAACTGGGAGTTTGTACCTCTTATTCCTCATCATCTTTTTCATCCACTCCTCACCCAGCTCTTCTCTGGCAACTATCAGTTTGTTTTCTCTATCTATGAGTCTGTTTCTTTTCTTTTGGTTCATTTATTTTGTTTTTTAGATGCCATATATAAGTAAAATCATATAGTATCTGTCTTTGTCTGACTTATTTCATTTAGCTTAATATACTGTAGGTTCATCTACATTGCCGCAAATGGCAAGATTTCATTTTTTATTGCTGAGTAATATTTCATTAAATATACACATCTTCTCTATCCATTCATCTATCAACAGACACCTAGGTTGCTTTCATATCTTGGTTATTGTAATAATGCTGCAATGAACATAGGGGTGCATATATCGTCTTGAATTATTATTTTTATTTTCTTGGGATAAATATCCAGAAGTGTAATTGCTGGCTTTTATGGTAGTTCTATATTCGATTTTTTTTTGCAGAACCTCTATACTGTTTTGCATAATAGTTTCATTGATTTACGATTCCACCAACTATGCATGAAAGCCCGATTTTCTCCACATCCTTGCTAACACATGTTGTTTGTTGACTTTTTGATAGTACCTATTCTGACAGGTGTGAGATGATATCTGTTTGTGTATTTGATTTGCATTTCCCTGATGATTAGTGATGCTGAGCACCTTTTACATGTCTGTTGTTCATCTATATATTGTCTTTGGAGAAATGCCTATTCAGATCTTTTGCCCATTTTTTAATCAGATTTTTCTTGGATGTTGAGAAGTATGAGTTCTTTATACATATTTTGTATGTTAACCCATTGTTCAATATATCACTTGCAAATATCCCATTTAGTAGGTTGTCTTTTCATTTGTTGATGGTTTTGTTCAATGTGCAAAAGAGTTTTAGTTTGATATAGTCCCATTTTATTTTTTCTTTTGTTGTCCTTGCCCAGAGAGACATATTAAAAAAAAAATGCCTACGTTTTCTTCTAAGAGTTTTATGGTTTTGGGTCTTACATTTAAGTCTTTAATCTATTTTTGTATATGGTAAAAGAAAGTAGTCCAGTTTCATTTTTTGCTTGTATTTGCCCAGTTTTTCCAGCACCATTAATGGAAGAGATTATTATTTCCCCACCGTGTATTCTTACCTCCTTTTTGTAGATTAATAGACCACGTATACATGGGTTTATTTCTGTGCTCTTTATCCTATTCCACTATCTAAGTGTCTGTTTTGTGGTAGTACCATACTATTTTGATTATTACAGATTTGTATATAGTTGAAATGAGGGAATGTGATACCCCTTATTTTGTTCTTCTTCAGGATTGCTTGGGCTATTAAGGGTCTTTTGTGGTTCCATGGAAACTTTAGGACTATTTGTTCTAGTTCTGTGAAAAATTCCATTGGTATTTTATAGGGGTTGCTTTGAATCTTTAATTACTTTGGATATTAACATTTTAACAATATTAATCTTTCCAATCCATTAAGATAGTATATTCTTTTATTTGTCTCATCTTCAATTTCTTTCATCAATGTTTTACTGTTTTGAAAGTACAGCTCTTTTACCTCCTTGCTTAAATTTATTCCTAGGTACTTTATCTTTTTCATGCACTTGTAAATGGAATTGTTTTCTTAATTTCTCTTTGTGATAGTTTGTTATTAGTATAGAGAAACACAGTAGATTATTGTATATTAATTTTGTATCCTGCAATTTACTGAATTATTAGTTTTAATAGTTTTTTGGTGGAGTCTTTAGAGTTTTCTATATATAGTATCATGCCATATGCAAATAGTGACAATTTTACTTCTTCCTTTACAATTGGATGCCTTTTATTTATTTTTCTTTTGTGATTACTGTGGCTAGGACTTCCAAAATTATGTTAATAAAAGTGGTGAGAGTGGGCATCCTTGACTTTTATCTCAATTTAGAGGAAAAGCTTTCAGCTTTTCTCCATTGAGTATGATATTACCTGTGAGTTGGCCACATACAGCTTTTAATATGTTGAGTTATGTTTCCTCTATAGCCTCTTTGTTGACGAGTTTTTTCATAAATGGATGTTGAATTTTGTCAAACGCTTTGCTGGCCTTGTGGAATGAATTTGGAAGCATTCCTTCCTCTTCCATATTTTTGAATAATGTGAGAATGATAGGTATCAATTCTTCTTTAATTGTTTACTGGAATTTACCTCTGAAGCTGGCTGGTCCTGTTCTTTTGTTTCTTGGGAGTTTTTTGTTTGTTTGTGTGTTTGTTTTTTCTGATTAATGGTTCAATTTTGCTACGAGTAATCTGTCCAGACCTTCTTAGACTGGCTCTTTCAAATTTTATTTTTAATCATTCTTCTCTCTTGTACAGGGGACTGACGCCTTGAATACCTGATTTGTGCGACCATCTCACAGACACCCTTTTCTTTTTTGTGTTTTTGTATAGCTACTTTTCTCTATCTCCCGCCCTGTTCATTCATACTCTCTGCAATATCATCTGATTCCTTGAAAGAGCACAAGACTTTCCTTTTTCGCCCTGAAGGTCATCATCACACTTAATCTTGTTTTCATCTACATATCTCAAAAGAGGCTGAAGTACCCCCCATAAAGGCTACACCATTTGGGCAAATCTTTCCTTCTCTCCCTAACCACAGTCTGCATTGACCTCACTCTCTTGGGACAGTCTGCAGAATGGGCCTCCCAGCCTGATGTGACACGACAGTCATCTTTCAATAACAACAATAATGACAACAATAGCCAAAAAAATCCTTCACTGTAACCATGTGAAGGAAATATATAGAGCAACAGAATTAAAACTCTAAGAGGGAAGTAGGCCTGAGCAAACCACAACATGAGTCTATTTGTTTACAAATTTATGAATTTTCCCCAGAGTAAAACAATAGGTGATATTGTCTACAATGGACTAGTAAATGTAAATTAACTAACAGATAATGTAGCAAATGAGTGGATTTAAAGATGATTTCCATCTGAAATGATTTTTTTCCCCTGGAGACCAAGTTTTTGTTAAACTTAATCCTTACTCTCTTCCTGCTCCAGCAGCAGAAACATCTGGTCTGTTTTAGATTCCCCTTGGATTTCTAACTTCAAAGGGAATTATAAAGAATAACAAATTCATGTACCGGCACCAAAAAAAAATAGAGCAGCAGGAGAGAATGGTAAAATTGTCCTTATTTGACTGCTAGTGACAGGCGCCACAGGCAGAACTATGAGAAAAGACAAAGGCAAGATCACCGGTTGACAACCAGAGTTCCTGGAAGGGATGGAACTTTGGCTACATGCAAATATGCACAGGGCCTTAGCAATCTATAAGAGATTTGCACTTGCTTAAATAAAATATAATAATACAATTAAAAAGTGAAATGAGTAAGAAGGTAATAAAAAGACATGTAGTCACATTTACCTGTCACGTAATAAACATCAACAAAAATTCATTTAAAGAATGACCTGGAGAAAATCTGAAAGATTTTACTTAGCCTCTGGGTTTGTTATTTGATCTGCAGAAACTATGTGAGTTCTGATTCTGCTTAGGGCTGGATAAGCCATCCCAGAATTAACTCAGGCTTCTAAGAATCCACTAGACCCATCCTGTCTTCATAAAAGATTAGATATCCAAGGATCTCAAAAGTAGTCTCTAGTTTTCCCTTGCTATGGATCCTTATTACCAAAAGACGGCCAGAAATCAAAGTCCTCTAGGAGTGGAGAAATAGGGTTTGAATGAAATATTGATATTTATAGTTTGTGCCAAGTTGCGCTTGACACTGCATTATAGAGCTGAATTTATCTTTCTCCTCTGTCATTTTCCTAGCCAAACAAAAACACACTTCTCAGAGTGCAGCTCTTGATGTAATCAAACATTAGGAAAAAACAAGAACAGTTAGAGAAAGTACAATTTTGCCATTGTAATTACCTCTTACAAACAGCCTTTCCTTTTTCCTGTTTTATGTGCAATGCATACAGCGACAACAATAAAAATAAACAAAGACATGATTAACCAATCAACTCATTTGTGGATAAAGAGCGAGAGTTAAGGGCTAAAATGTCTTTAAATAATGAATTATAAAAGTCTTTAAACTTAGTATTCAGAGGTTACGGATCCTCACACCATAAATACATGGTTGATTCACAGAGTGGCCATCGAAAACCCAGAGAGAAAATTACTTTTAAACAAGCAGTATACATCAACGGCACATTAAAAATATTTCATAGAGTAGGACAGCACAAACAGAACCAATTCCTTGTAAAGCCTAGTGTGGTTTGCTAGCAGAGCAGTTCCCAAAAGAGAAGACCATATCCAGAATGTGTCCTTTTTATCGGAGTCTTTGCACGATCTCTTAAGAAAGGAGAAAAAATGAAGACTTCTCCTTTGCATTTCCAATGTAAAAGTATGGAGCTGACTGCAAAATGTCTCTTTAAATATTTTTGCCTGGAATGGGGTTTTCATTTTCCCCTCACCACTCCTGGTGAAACATAATCGTCAAAACTACCTCAGTAGGGGAATGCCAAAATTTCCATCTTTATGATAGTCATGGATGATAGTGTTAAAAGTCTAATAAAGTCTATCCAGAAAATATGCCAACTTTATGAAACATGGATCTGATGACATGAACAAACCTTTTTTTTTTTTTTTTTTTTTTTTTTTTTGCAACTATCTGTATCTTTAGATCTAAAATGAAAATCTTGGCTTGATGAAGATATTGCATAGGATTCCTTGCCCTACATAAGTAGAATCATCCAACCATGATTCTGGACTTAACTAGGAGGAAAGAGATAGAAGATATGGAATGCTACTATATTCCAAGAAATGTTGCTTTATAGCCTGAGAATACATAAGTTCACAAATGTAACAACTGAACAAACACCAGATCTAAGACTAAACATAAGGAAATACCAAAAAGATATACCTAGAAGCAAACGCTATCATTAATAACGGCAATAATAATAATTATGGCTATTATCATGATGAGCTATTGATAAGTTCACTCAGGTGTACTGTAGAATACATTAGCTAGAAAGAACCATGGGTAAACATTATACTCTTTAAAAGGCACTTTATATTCTAGGTTTATATGACATAAACTACATAATCCAACACTACATGTTAGAAAAAGATGCTGGAAGAAGTGAAGATTTATGCTTTTATTTTAGTTACTGTGCTGTCTATATCAATCTTAAAATAATGATGAAAAGGTTAGCTGTTTTAAAATATAGCTATTATGTGTTGTGGTAAATTATCCTTACAGCTTTAAAATAGTACAGTGGCTAGTTCCTACCTATCTCTTCTTGGAATGCTTGCCTCAGTGTCAAGCCATTAGATTCATTTCTGATCTTTCGAGGACATTTTAATGATGGTAATACCAGGCCAGGGTAAAGGAGAAACAAAGTTGATCAGAAGACTGAGGGGAAAAAAAACAAATGGAAAAAAAAGTTCGTATTGTGTATACCATCCAGTCTGGCAAATTTTACAGATGCTTTCTGTTTGCTTGAGGTAATTTATTGGTTACGTTATTTCTTTTCTTTCTTTTTTCCTTTTTTTCCCCATGTGCTTGTCTCTACCAACTTTGGTTGAAAATATTTTGTATGTGTCTATGCTGTAAACCCTCAAATTTTCCTAGAGATTTAGTGTGGTGAAAAAGCTCCCTTTTTTTTTTCCTTCCCCAAGGGTTAGGCACATCAATATTCTAGCTACTCACTTTCGAGGCCAATAGAAGATGTGTTCCTAAGATTAAATAGACCCAACTAACACATAAATTCAGTTTCTACTGATGCGGTATGTTACATAGTTACTCACATCCTGAATGTCTGATGAGTGAAATGCACCTGTTGGAGGACACAGTGCTACTGAATAGTCACTGACGTGCAAGTCAAAAACAGAGAAGCAGGGCAAAACTCTCAATGCAGGTTCTCTATGGAAAGCCTAACTTGCACAGAGCATTCCTCATCTGTCGAGCTCTGTGTATAAAGGATCTAGCCTAGCCATGAAAAGCTGGCTGATAGAGGGTTCTTGAACTATTCTTGAAAAAACTAGAGTAATATATACAGGCACATACGGAGGGCCCTCTGTCCTAGACATACCATCTCCCTCCACTCCCACTTCCCAAACACAGTGTTTTTTTTTTTTTTAAAGCAATTATCCAGATTATCCAGACTATTAATATATAATTCCTCCCTTTTCAGACTTCATAAGCTCTCACTTAGGAAGAAATTTTCCATTTCTGCCAATAAATCTTTAAAAATTATAAACTTTTAAGTTTATAATTGGTTTAAGTTTATAACTGGTTTAAGTAGAGTCACCATATTTATCTAGAAGGGGTTAGCTAAACCATAATACGCTTCTAAGTAGGCAAAGGACTATGTTTTTCTTTCATTTTAAACACAGAATTGTATCTAAAATGCTGCATAGATCTGGCATGCAAATTATCTTCCTAAATTTGAGTCAAGTAAAGAAAGTGTCCCCTTCTCCCAAAATAATAGTTTTTCAAAGAAACCTAGCCAAATCTGCGAAACGTCTCTCTAGTCAACAAAATACCCTTTGGCTTATAGATGTGCCTAAGAATATCATGAAATGCACTGGTGAGATTTTATGATCAATTGTTAAATTTTAGAAAATATTATGGCAGTATACTCAGAAGAAAAATACTACTATATACAATGATTAGAACTATTTATTTGAATGTGTTTAACATTAACATATAAGAGTCCTGATGAGCCTGAAATATCGATAGACTAAATGTTATGATATCTGAGGTTTGCTTCAAAATAACATGGCCATAATAGGGGAGATTGATAGATCATAAATTAATCAGTGTGCAAGCTGAGTGATGGGTACATTGGAGTTCAATGTCATAATCTGCCTACATTAATGTATATTACATTTTTCATAGTAAAAGTTTTTAAAATATATACTGATTTGAACTTTTATTAATTTACTCATTATTTATGGATTGATTCATTTACTCTTTATATGCAAGATATTGTGAAAATGTAAAAAGTAAAACAAAAGACGAAACAATGCTCTTATTGGACATTTGGGTTAAGTAAGCCATTCTTCTTCATGAGTAGCATATAGTTATTTAAAATGGCGTTCATAAAAACTGTGTAATTACATGTAGAATTCTTAGGTTAAATTTTGAAAGCAGGACACAAGATTATATAGAAAGTATGATTACAGCATGTTTTAAGAAATATGTCCTCAGGGGAAAATGAGAGTAAGGAAATATATCAAATGGTTATTAATGACTGGATTTAAATTATAGAAATAATTACTTTAATTTTTCTTCATTTTACTCCTATGTGTTTTTGCAAATTATTTTTAATGAGCATGTATCATTTTAAAATGAAAATAAATATTTATTCATTAGCGGATAAGATGTGCTCTCCTTTCCCAAGGAGCTTTTCATTTTCTAAAACAGAGAAACTGCAAACACACAGCCTCACCCTGATACTTTAAATCTTCATACCTAGAAGGGAAATATACCCACAGGAAAAGAAACGTCAGTTCAGATTTTATCTGATCATAGAAACATAAAGAGCTTTCTGTGTGTTAGGTAGACATAGGGGAGGAACTGGCTTCTTTGCAAGCCAGAAAGAGCATGAAATTCAGGCCATTTTGTGATGAGATCATCTTTGCGATGAATGCAACGGGAGCCACAAACTAAAGGTACCAATATGCCTGTTTCTTGAGCTCCTGACACTCACACAGATATAAGCTTCTTTTGGGCAGCAAAACAAATAAAGAATGGGCGTGGGAGTTGGGAGGGAGAGGGAGTTATAATCCTAAAGGCTTGTGGCCTTCACTAGCAAGATGGATATGTTCGGAGAGGCAGAGATGGATGTGCAACAGAATTAGAGACAAAAATACAGTGACAACTATGGATTAAGTGCAACGGATATGGAAAGTCCTTGTTAGAAAGCTATCTTTATTACTCCAAGAGATTATTTTCCTCATTTTATGCACATTCATATAAAGCAAAGTCAAGAGTATAACTTTTTAAAGGTTTGGATGAATATGATGTTCATGACTAAACAGGCCTGGCTGGAGCCAGGCTGGATCTTGTCAGATGCCAGGCAAGTCACCCCTTCCCTGCTCCTCCCTCTCCAGTATATCTGCCAGTCCATTTCAACGCGGGTCAACCTCTACCTAATTCAGCTCTTCCAGGCTTTCTGACTTCATGTTGCTCTACCAATACTCCCTCAGTCCTGACCTGCACCCTCCTCCCAGACACTGAAATCTCAAGAATTCGAGAAGGCCACAATACCAACCTTTTGAAGCTTTACAAATTCTCACTAAAAGACACATAGACCTCAACATTTCAAACTTAGGCTCACTGCAGCCCTGGTCTTGGTCCTTTTACTTAACTGGTAAAGGAATGGGGAGGGATTTCACATTCTTAAAGGACATATTCCCCTTCTTTTTGTGGGTGCAAAAGGAACAGTCGTATTTGATTTTAAGATTGATCCAAATGAAGCAAGTGCATTCAAATTTGCATCACGCCACAGAATAATGAATAGGTAGTTCAGAGCATCACAAAATATGTTTGGAGAGTTCTGCGTCTGCTTAATGCCAAAGAATCTGATGTTCTACATAGGAAATATCGGTGCCCAACTTCACCACATCACCCTCTCTTGTCTACATAGGTTTCACCTTTGGAAATGTGTGTGTGTGTGTGTGTGTGTGTGTGTGTGTGTGTGTGTAATCTCTGGAGAGCCTTCCAAACAAATCCTTTGAATACCTCCACCCGTATGTGGCAAAAGCATTGCAAAATGTTTGTCAGACCTGTGATAATAGGTTCTGGGATCACAGGTTCTTACCATTCTAAATGATGTTATTTCAAAATGAACCAACAGAATATGAAACATATACCCTTCACCAACATCAAAATATGTCCTGCTCGAAGTAGGGGGTGGACTCACCATGCCTTTAGGTCTAATTCTTTCCAAGGTTGAGAGAAATGTACTTGACTTCTTTTCACCTCAATATTTTAGAGTGCCATTTAAGATAATGAAAGTTACTTACCAGACAGCAATGTTGTGTGAGGACTATTCAGTTAGCGATGGTGAAACATTCTGAAATAAAAAGAGTACCATAAATACTAGGTAAGTATTTAATATACGTATGACAACATGGCAGTCATAGAAAATAACCCACTTACTTCTCACTTTGGGACAATGACTTGGTGATACTCTATAAAAGTAAAAAGTGCTTCCCTTTGAGAATGAAAACATAACTGTGCACTGAGAAAGCAGATTTTGTAACTGTCTACATGTTTAGCTTTAAAGGGCTCTAACCAGTTGTGAATGACTTGTTGCTCATTTCTGCAATTCACTGTAACTTGTGTTCAGAAAGTTATGTTTTATGGTTAATTATCCATGGTCTGTTAAAAAAAAAAACACACACACAACAACAAACCATTGTGAACCACGAGGATTTGCAGCTCCATTTGAACTTTCTGTACTTTTGATTAAACATTTTGTAAATAAAAACAAACTGGTTTTTCCTTGTTTTTAATTGTTTGTTACTTGTGCTCTGGATATAAAAATTGTGGCGATGGTTGGAGAACAAGCTATGGATTATTTACCCCTGGTTTCATGAGTTGTGAGTTACTGGTTTTATCCTCCTTCATGAGTATAAATAAATGTACAGTATTACATTTCTAGTCCCATAAGACAAATGGAATGAGTGAACTGAAACCTTTTCAAACCAAAACCTTTTATGTTAAGTCACGGAGCAAAAAAACAAACCTCAAATTAACATTTAAAAGCTTCTACTGTGGAGCTACGAAATCCCCAAATATTATATAATCTGCATTTTAAAAATTGCTTGCCTAACAAGCAGCAGTCTATCAATAATTCCAGATGCTTGTCTTCTCACTGCTTTTATAACTTAGAAGCCATAGATCACCTCCCATCTTCAATATTACTACCAGAATGAAGTCTTAAAAATAACCAACATAGCAAACAAGTCAAAATAGATTTAGAAAGATCAGAAATTATTGTAGGTGAAAGTAATGAAATGCTACATAAAAGAACTCCAGGTAAAATTTGTCTATAATCATCATCCTAGGACCTATACAAATAAAAGAAGTCTTGAATATAATCATCCAGAGAAAATGAGAAAAGACAAAATTCAAAGGACCCTGTGGTAGAATGGAAGGGGAGTATATTTGAGACCCAGAATCATGAGTACCTAACGCATTTGCATATGAAACTTAATGAGATCACCAAAGTAGCCTGCCAAAAATTGTTTTTTAAATGATCCAATGGTTTATGCAGCACTTAGGAGCTCTAGGAAAAATATAAAATTGCTTTATGCAATTTGTTGCTTTTATAAAGACAGAGACAAGATAGTAGGAGTTCTCTTATAAAATGGAGTGAACTACCCATTTCTGAAACTTGAAGATCTCTATCCTATTTCATCTTATCCCTTATTGCTCACATGGTTTACTGCTTACCTACATAAGCACCATGAGGGAATGAATACAGCAGTTTCCTTCACCAGTTCATCAAAATATGTACAATATATGTGAAGCAGCTACTGTGTGCCAGGCACAATTTGAGTGATTCTGTTTGAGAAGGTAAATCAGTGACCGAGATTCTTGATGCAACATTTAAAAGTATCTATTACTACCGCTAACAGCAACTAGAAGCAAGGTTGAAATAGTTATGAAGGACTTTTGAAAAATTAGGAAATATTTAAAACTCTCCCTAGCTTCTTGCATGCCCTCGAAAGACAAAGTTTAGGCCTGCCGGCCCTTCCTAAACCTGGATCCCATACTGCAAAATAAAAACTACAAGCAGCCTGTATGTGGTTATAATTGAAAAGAGGGCTGAAATGAATTAGTTGGCATTCATTGGACATTGAAAGGTCAGTTCTGTCCTAAGTGTGGTTCAGAGAATGCAAAAATCAACTGAGATGAAAATGAAAGCTATTCTGGCAAACTGAGGCAGGAAAAAAGTTCAAAGATGTTTTTACTCAAAGACATTTTCCTCTATTTCTTTGATAACCAGATGCCTCCAACTACTTTTGACAACCAAGAAAATGTTACTCTGTAACTGATTTCTAAATTTTCTTTTAAATCCAGGCAACCTTAAAAATCAGGGTACTCTAAATCACTTCCTATATATAGAACTATATACCAAAATAAGTGCTTGGTTACAGATGATTAATCATGTTAAAATTATATTATAAAGAATATGTTATACATGGTTCAGAATTCATTTTGCTAATCAGGTACATACATACAAAATTGCATACTGTAATCCAAACTTGGCTATATTACCCATGCAGAGGGATACTGAGAAAAAATATACTTATGAATATCATTGCCTAGTTAAAGACTAGAGTATTCTGACCAATTTTTATTATTTTTTCACAAATTTTTCTGAACTATAGATTCTTTTAAGGAAAAAATAACAGAAAGAAAATGTAATTATAAAATACTTAAAAATATATACTAGCTTAGTCATTTTTCTTATTAAGACTACAAAAGATGTCTCCGAGTCATCACAAATAGAGACAGGATAATCCCAACGATCTTGATCACTTAGCCTTTACGACAGAGAGCCAAACATTCAGACAATAAAACCTGAAAAGCCAGACAAAACTCTCCTGGCTTTGATTTTTATCTTTATGCACCAGATTTTTCCATACAAAAGGAATCCTAAATTCTAACACATAAAAGAAAGTTAAACCAGGAAATAGCCTGAATGTGTTTTTAACAAGTAAAGGAAAACTCACCTCTTACTTTCATGAAAATCAAACCAATTTCCTATGACCTTACCATCCAGAACTAAAGTATGACCTAAAGGAATGATACTGATCCCAGATACAAAGAGATGAAGTGTCCCAATAGGTCCCATGCAGATCCATCCTCTCTCCTGCCCACTTTCTTCCTTTCTGATCACATGAAGAACAATCAGAACTACCACCACCACCCCTCACACACCTGATCTAACTTTTTTCGGGAAGATACCTAACAATGCTGTGCTGCGTTCTCTGTTATTTTGTAACTATTTTATAACGATTTATAGGCAGACACTAAAAACAAAGAACAAAACTGAAAATCACTCTGACCTCCCTCATTAGACAAATGCCTGGTCCCCAGAGGGCATCAGTCAGTTAAGTGAAACAAACTATTATGATGGGGTAGGAAAACTGATAAACCCCATACAAATCTCACTGTGTTCCATTTAAGCTTGGAAGGGAATTACTCCAAAGAAAAAGTTGGGGTGCATGGGAAAGGGGCGAAGGGCTGCAAAGAGAGAAAGGGAAATAAACTTTTATTATACATTCGAGACTTAAAGGCTGTACAATAAATCAAATGGTGTTCCAGGGAACAGTGTAACAGAAAGTACTAAATGAGAATCCAGGAAACTACAGGTTCTTAAATGGAACTGTTACATATGGGATGAATTCTATAGGAAGTTTGAATTAAGTGTCTCTGCTGTAGTGTCTAGATGTTTTCTCTTTCATTATGACTTTGGGGTTTGAATATACTTTGTCACGAGGAAAAAACAAACAAAATATTGAGCACTGTACAGCCCCCAAAGTAAAAGCAAAAGAAAGACAGGGTTTATATAACTGGATTTTTACATAAATATTACATCAGGATACATTTCAAATGAAAACACATACACACACATAGCCATCTTACCTTCTTCCTATTTTAAAATTCATTTCATACTTTAAATTTTGTTGATTTTTCATAAAATAAGTAAAATCCAAGCCAGCATTAAACACCTCAGAATAATTTTAGTCTTATGTTACCTGGAAAATGCACCACATTGAGGGTCACAGAATTCTGTTTTAAAGCCATTTAAGGCACTGACAATTATAGGATGTTTCACTGCAGCCTAGGGCAACTAGAAAAGGCCATAGATGCTAACTCATTCCCTTTTCAACAGTCTGAGAAAAGGGAAAAAAAAAACTGTAAGTTTTCCCATCTGTTATTTCCTTTTTTTTTTCTTTTTGGCTGTGGAAAAGTAAAATTATGCAAGAGCTTCTGAATGTAAAGGCTGTGTGTGCTTTTTCCCTTTTTGTCTCTGTGTACCGGTTCTGTGATGTTGCGTAACTGAGTACAGAGTAGGCGGTTAGCGTTTACTATTGATTTACACTATGCCATCTAATGAATTCAGAACACTAAAAAGAAAGTGGGAGGGGGAGGGAGGGAAAAAGAGGAAGAGAGGAACAGGGAGAGGAAAAAGGAGGAACAGAGGGGAGACAGAAAGAGCTCATTTACAGGAACAAGTCTAAGGCTTGGAATAGTTTCATTCTCATTCCTTCTAGCTCTGACTTTTGGTTATTGTTCAGGTCTCAGAAAAATGGGCGTGAGCTAGTGACCTCAATATTCCAATCTTATTTCTAATGAGGATTACTGGCAGGCGATGTCAAATTACTTGATAGCAATTCTACTAAACTGTCAGACTTCTCCATATGCACCTATTAGCATTTTCTCTATGCATTTGTGAATTTGTATCTGTGATAGCCAGTGCTATGGTCTAGTTTATCTAGTCACAATTATTATTTGCAAGGCACACATTGGGGCAAAAAGAAATACGTTCTATTTACCCATCTCCTTTAAAGATGCATAGAGAATGCATTTAGAGATCTTTGAATAGGTCATTATTTTACTTTGGAAGAAAAAATGCCACAGATTACGTGGCTAAATAGAACAGCCCAATGTAAGATTATGAAGGGGGAAAGGGCAAAATGAGGAAAGATCCTAAACAGATGAACAATACTTGTGAAAGAAATTTCAATAACTTTTTATGCCAATGGAGAACACATAACATTTAACTTTTGATCTGGATGATAACAGATACCCCAGTCCTCAGAGGCTGCTCGCTGCTTCCCTTGCCATGCGATGAGTTCCCAAAGCTTAGGCCAGAAAGGAAGGGTGAAGTTGATTCTGCCATTAGGCACCGTTAGGCACCGTTAGGCACCGGGCCTTCCTGTACCTGAGTGCCCTCCTGAGAGCTATGAAGGTGAGGAAGAGAAAAAGAAGTTCTCTTTATTGGTGGCCATCTAGAGAGCAAAAGAGTGAATTTGTTTCCTTCCTGGATGTGGGTTTGTAAATGGTAACGGGGAAGGACCACAGGAGGTCATCTGAAGGAAAGAACAAAAGTTCAGGGTTTCATTTATGATCATCAAATGATCTCTTTTCACACATTTTGGCTAAGAAAGTATTAAATAGTTGACGACTCCACCCATTTGTCAGGAATGCTATAATGACCTGTGGCTGTTTATCCCTAGCACCTAGCACAGTGCTTGGCAATTCTCTATGCTCAACAAATATTTGTTAAAACAGTAAAATGAAAACGAGAGAAGCATCTCTGTAGGAATGGTATACTAAAAAAACCCTCAGGAAAATATATTTAAGTGATTTGGAGGAAATCTAAGATTGTATTTAGGCTGCAGATACAAAATATTAATGTAGAGAAAATATTGGTTGTTTGAGGGTCAGTTGACTTCAATTCCATTTTATTAGAAAAAAGCTTAACAAAAATTATAATACTGATAACATCATCAAACTTTTATGTGGATTTACACCAGACTTTTTGGACAATTTTTTCATTTCAGTCTCAGGCACAGAAGAGCCCATTTTAATTTTCATGGACACATTCTAAAGGAAAAGTCATGGGATAACAACATAATTCATCTTGAAAAAGAATACTGAAAAGAATGTAGCCATTTAGTGACGGGAGAGAATATAACTTTCTGTTGAAGGGCAAGGCAGGTTGAGTTTTGATTAGGTTATGCAAATTTAAATTAATAGAAGGGCACCCAAGAATGTACTGATTTCCATTTTCTTGGTTAAACAGGAGTTTTAGGAGAAAAAAATTCTGGATTAGAAAATAAGAAATGCCATCTCTCAGTTAATTGGAGAATAAGACCATTAGAGAAAGAATTGCAAGTATAATCTCTCAAAGATTCCAGTTGAAGATTCAACTAAAAACAAGTCCAGCAATGGGAGCCTTAGTACTTTTTACAAAGTAGGGCTACCTTCTCGTTAAGTCATGTAGAACTAAACAAGTACATCTCAGTCAAAATATCCAAAAAAAAAAAAAATTTTTTTTAAACTGGTCAGAAGTATCATCTAATCAATTTCAGCAACTTCCTTTAATAAGAATCCTGTCAAATGTCAACAAGACCATCCCATGTGCTTTTTCATTTCAATAATTCTTAAAAATGGATAAGAACTTGCCTTGCCCCCTCATTTTATATATGAAGATTCTAAAGCTCAGAAGGGTAATTTTCACAAGGGTATATATATTTTGAGATAGATGGAGGACACTATTTAAAGCTCACAATTCATTTCCCCACAAAGTTGTATAAATTGAATATTATTTTAACTATTAGAGAAGAAGATTTAAAACAATTCTTTTATAAGATAAGGAATCCCTATGGTATGTAAAATGTTCACCTCAAATCTAACATATAAATTTTTTATCATTAGCCCGTCTTCTCTTCCTCCTCTTTTCCTTCTTCCTCTTTTTCTTTGGACCTTTGAAGAGAATCATTCTCCCTCTGTTTCCAGATCATTTATGGCCATTCTTGACCTCAAGTTCTTTCTCTCACTTTTCATTTGTCTCTCCAACATTTATTTATTACTTTTCCTCATCTATCTGCTAGCTAGAAAGTGTTGCGATTATAAGAGGCAGGAATTCCTGTTGGTTTCCTTATATCTCTTTCCTCAGACACCCATTATCGGGGTGCATAGTAGATAATTAGTAATTTTTAAAACCCCTTGTTCCTATTTTTCTAGCATTCACTATAATGGGTATAGTCTAATGGGTGTAGTATGATGCTATGCCATAGTGGTGAGGAGGGATAAGAGGAGGAAATCACATGTATAAATTAAAATTAATAGGCCAGAAAGAGACTAGCCTTTACTGAGTACATATTAATGCCACATACTTCATTAATATAACCATTTAATACTAACCCTCTTGAAGTAAGTAACATTTGCCTAAATTTCATAGATTAGCAACATAGTTACAGAGCCATTAGCTAACCTTTTTATGGACACAAGAGCTAATTAAAAAATCGAGCAGGTGAGGATGAGGATCATGTACTCTCAGGCCCATATGTCCTGTAACGTACCACAAAGCCAGACAGAATATGAAGCCATCTAACTAAAAAAAAAATTCTCCATGCCAATCATGGGAGCCACCACATGTTCCAAGCAGAGCTGGGAAGGGTAAATGACTCCTAAAAAGAAACAAGTTCTTACTTTGTTCTTGGCTCTGACAAGTTCCTGTTTTCCAAATGTATATTTGGAAAATGTTCTTTGTCATAGATTAAGAAATGCATAATCTCCCAGGAACCTTTAAATCAGACCAGATTTATTAGTGTTTATAAATATTCCTTTAAAGATTTATACTGGACAAAAGTTTAAAAATATAATGCATGTAAAATCAGATAATTAATACAGCATTAACAATTCAATATATGTGTGTATATGTGTCTATACGTGTGTATACAATTTTTTTTCTCTTTTCCAAAATTTCTGGTAATTAATATAAAGTACTTGACAAAATTTAAACAGTAAACATGTTAAGCAGGGAAAAGAGAAAACAAAGAACAGGAGTGTGTGTGTGTATTTAATGATAAAAATGTTTTACTATGTTAATTTAGCAAATGATTACTTTTCAAAAGTCTACTTTTCTTTACTGAATCTTTTATAAGTAGATATATTATTTTGCAATAATCTTATAAATAAATACTTGTTGAAGATAACATTAGAATTCATCAGGTAAATAGCAATAATTTTGAAGAGTCTATGGTTTGAAGTACTATGCACTTTACTAACTTTACCCATTATTATGAAGCATTCTTTTAAAATAATTTATAAGGTGGAAAGTACAGTACATTTTCTCATACAATACAAGACAGTTTTCATGTGTGTATGTGTGTGTTACGTACTATTCTCAAGACTACTTTTTAAAATATATTTTTAAAATTGTAATTTGATAAAGAACTTAACAACAAAGTACCACTAGTTAAACAGATTTGAAAGGATGAATTTATAGCTCTTTAAGCAGCTCTAATTTATCCCACATTTTTTAATGAGTCCTATTGCTTTGTCCTTCTCTCCTTCTCTTCTTCAAATCTAAATTGGATTGGGAACAGGAAGGGGGAAAAAAAACGCACTAACTTCTGGTTTAAGGAAGCATAAAAGAGAAGAAGAGAACTAGAATATCTTCCTGGCCTTCTTTTCTCATCCTCAGAAGCAAGAGCAATAGTAAACTAAACAACAGAAAAAGTGACAACAACTTTGACAGTTTTGTGGTATAGGCAAAAGAAGAATTTGTATCTGTATAATTTCAAGGGCTTCCTTCAAATTTTAGCTTCTCTGGATGTTTTTACAACAAAGCTGAAGAGATGCAACCTGTTTAGGGAAAAAGATGAGTTTTGAGGTAAAAGAGGAGACACTCCTTATTTGCATATGGTGCTAAAACACATGACCAAGATATAACTTGCAGCATTAAGAAAAGAAATTACAGTTAACTTGAACCTGCTAAAAGTAACTCACGATACCCTCTCCACTAAAATAAAACAAAATAAAGCAAAAACTCACAACCAATTATTTTGACTGGTGAAAACAGTGGCATGAAAGTAGCAGATGGAAGCTCAGTTTTATTCACACGACAGACACACTCAATACAATTGTAAGCATTCCCACAAAAATAACTTAACAATGGTGACTTTGGCCTTGTGCTTCAACACTTCTCCTTTGGGAGGGTTTCCTTAAAGACTTCAGAGGGCTTGTGAAAAAAAACATAAAATGAAACCAACTCATCTGTCCATACCTAGAAACAGGAAAGAGCATACCTAGAAACAGGAAAGAGCTGCCAATTACAACCAGCAAATAAAAAGGATCTTGTCACCTTTGTCAAGTCCTTTCTCAGGACTAGAACAGGTGTTCTTTTCTTATGTATTATTTTTTGTTGTCTGGTAGAATTTTTAGGAAAGACGACATATCTGTATTCCTAAAATCACCACACTACATAACATCTAAAAACTTTCATACATCAAATAATTAAAAGTAATAAATCTTCCTGCTAATTGCTCCTCAAAGTTGAAAGAAAGGTTATTGTCTTACCTTACACCATGCCTCCTGATCTGACAGTGTCATTCAATCAATAATTTCAATGTCAGTTACTGATTTTCAACTCTTTTATTATAGACTTCAAGCAATAATGAAATGGTGCTGATCTGCTAGCTTTCACTCTATATAACGTCTATATTTATATGCTTTGCTTCTATTTGGATCTATATTTATCTGCTTTATCTGCCTACAGTGCATCTGTTTCTCATACACACAGACATATATTTATATATATACACACATACTGTATATATATATATGTTATATATAAACACACATATCCACAAAAAAACTGTATGAATGTATGCTAGTGTGCTTACTTTAACAAGCAGGCAGGTGCATAAATACTCAGACACATGACAAATATACAAAGAATCTAAATGTACATGTAAACATAGTTGCACAGGGAAAACCATATCTTAACAATAGACCTGTCTACCACACTTGGCTGTTGGCCTCTGAGACTTACACCCTGCTGACGGACAGCCATTGACTGCTCTGGGCAGGAGAAAAATCTTCTGAAGGCAAAACTATGTAACTAAATAGACACTATGCATCACAATTTACTCATTTTAGAGGTGAGGAAACTGAGACACTGACAGGCTAAGAGCAAAGATTTTACAGTTTTCTAGTGGCAGAGCTGGAAGAAGAACCCAGGTCTCTGCTTTCTAGACAAACTATTTCTGCTATGCTGAACTGAAATGATAAAAACATTTTTCTCAAACCTAGTATCACCTAATTTCCACTCTGTCCTATATTTTTCTTTTTTTGCTGCATGAAACTTAAGCAACTAATATTCACTGAGGGTCAGACTCAGGCACAGCTCTAAATGTTTTAAATGAGCTATCTCATTTAATTGGCACAATATCTCTCTAAAATAAGTATTATTATTTACGTCCACTTTACAGATAAAAAAATCTGAGGCTTGATGAGTTATATAACTCACTCAAAGCTACATAGCTAGTAAGAAAAGGAGCTGAGCTGTAAGGCCTATCTTCTTCATGAGAGCATGGCACATTCTTTAATACGTATCTGAATATCCTAAGAAATCCCACCACCACCACCACAGCCTAATCATCATTTAACTAATAACTGGTCTGTTTCAGGATGCATAAACCTAAAGCAGAGGTTTTCTTAGATTGAGAAAAAAATAAAGGAAGTGAAACGGGTATAAGTTACACATCCCCAGCACATAGCACATACCTTGCTTATACTAGAAAACGGAAATACGCAAAATTCAGGCCAAAAAATGACTCCAAGGGTAGTCTTATGCGATTTAAAGTCTTAAAACTTCTAGTCTGAACATTTTAGATCTTTTTCATCAAAGGATTATAGCAAACCGGTAAAACGGAATCAGATGGGAAACGGAAGCACAAGAAGGCAAAGGGAGGACAGCAAAAGCAAGAAAGAACCACACGCCTGCTCTCTTCCTTTCTGGGGCAACATTTGCAAAAACAAACATCCATCAAAAACTACAAAGCCAGTACCAAAAAGTGGTATTTCACCTCCCCCCCGCCCCCCACATCAAGTGCTAAGAACAGATTCACAAAAGAAACTATGTCTACATATGGTAAGGTAATTTTATATCAATTTTCTCAGATAGTCACCAGTCATGAGCTATCCTAACTCATAAGAGTTCTACACTTTGTTCAGCATACACAGCACCCAGCGCTGGAAGATGCCATGTGGATTTGTGAAACTCCCTGGGGCATACTGCATCCATAAGCCAAGGAATAGAAATTACACTGATCCATACATGCGGCTCTTCATCTGTGACATATTGATAATTACTCTTTATTTGTGAATTAAATCCAAGTTATAAAAACAAGTTTCAGACATTTGTCACAAACAGGGTACATTTTACTTAACTCTTTCAGAACACCATCTAGCTACTGTCTACAAGAAATGGGAGCCATCATAGGATAGGGCCTGATATTGTAGGGCTTTGAGAGAGAAAAACTGACTCGAGTTTGAATCCCAGGTCTTCCACTTATAAATAATATGGATTTGGGCACATTGCTTAAATGGCTCTGAATCTCAGTTTCATCACCTGTGGAATGAAGAATAAAACCACATATTTTGCAGAAACATTGTGAGGATTAGAGGTAGTACCAGAGCAATGTCCTCTTCATAAAGGAGCCCATTAAATATTAATTATTGTATGTTTAAGAAGGCCTTTTGGCTGTGACTTTCTGTTGTATAAACGGAACTCTTCTGTTTTGAGTAAAAGAAGATACAAGATACTTTATAAGCCAGTTTAATTAAAGGCAAACTTTTTGGTGATCAGGTATATTTAAAATAATGATAGAACTAAAAGCATTTCATGGTGTAACATTTTCACCGAAATATCTTAAGGCACTTAATAATGCTCGACTTTGTGATTGCTTGTACTATCATTTAACAATTGGGCATAAACAAAGCTTAGAAATTCATCCCCCAAATGAGTAATAATTAAAAAAAAAAAACTCAGCAAGGGTGAGTAGAATGTCTGTCTTTAACATCTAAACCCCATAGTGTCCCGCTGAGTAATAACTGCTGCAAGGCCACAGATGCGAAAGGCCATGCTTTCCCCAAAGCTCTTTGAGATTATTCGCTGAGGCCAAAAACATTAGGTAATGCTGTGTACATCTGCTGAGATAAGGAGGGTGAGTCAGGGTTAGGTCAGAGTTTCAGGTCACAGGGGTGGGGTGAAGAGTCGCTTTCAGATCGAATGATGAGAGTAGTTTAATTTTAGCGGAGAACAAGCCATACGGTAATCAGTATAAGAGGAAAGAAAAGGGGAGACAACCACAGCCAAGGGAAGGTGGGTGGGAACACAGACCCTGTGGGGCTCAAACGGGTAACTGTGCCTCAAAGAGGAAACGCTCCCACTTCACACACACACTGAGAAGCGAACAAAAAAGCCCAGGGTGCAGCATAAATCCTGCTATCCCAATAACACACACAGATGTTCCACCATTGTTTTCTTTTATGCACATTTTAATTAAGAGATCAGAATCAAGCATTAAAATGTTATTAAATGGTTTGTTTACATTTTCACTATATGTCATTTATTATGCATTTTCTAAATGTGTGCATATCCATTCAGAAGGGCTATTTGGAATTTTTATTTCACTGTTACAATTGTCCCTCTAATTCATGCCAGTTTTAGCTAACCAAGTAACTATCAGAAAGCCTTTCCAATCCAAGTAGTGGGATAGGGACTCTCACTTCTTTCATCCTCAATCAAGCAATCCCCATCCCCCATCACACCCCCCTGCAGTGCCACAAACTGCACTACAGAACTCCAACACTGTAGGAGGTCCCAAGTCCACTGCAACCTTTCTGATTATTAATCAGAGGCCCAATTCCAAATACCGTCCCATTGTCCTCAGAAAAAAATAGTCTCTACATTCATGCCATAACCTTCCCTAAGCATTTTTGAAAACCTCAGGAACTCAAAGCTACCACATGGAGGAAGCTGGCCTCCTCCCAGTGGTATAGACTTCCCAGGAGGGGACACAATGGGAAAAGTGCGAATGAGTAGATTTTTTTCTCTCCTCATCCCATCACCTCTTTCTAGTCTACCGCTTATCTGTATTCACCCCTGCCTGAATCCCTTGGGTTTTCTATATTATTCTAGAGTTGAAACAAATACCCAAATGTCCTCTTCCCCCAGATGCCACAGACATTAAGACTTTTTCACACAATCCATCTGCAATTGTGGATCACAGGTGTTTTGCAATTTGCCTGCACATATGGTTAAGCACTTTAACATGAGGGCATTGTCCTAGAAGCCCATTATTCATATCATGCCTATGAATTATCGTACATGGACTTGTAGGGCTTCAAAAGGCATGACTCACGTCTCATGCATGCTCAGTTCAGTGCCTAGCATATTGTGAGTGCTCCATCAGTCCAAATAAGAGAGGTAAGTTTCTTTTCTCCCTCCCTCCCCTACTTCCTTCCTCCTTCCACCTACTCCCTTCCTCTTTCCTTTTTCATTCTTTCCTTTCTTCTTTTCTTCTTTCCTTCCTTCTTTCCTTCTTTCCTTCCTTCTTTCCTTCCTTCCTTCCTTCCTTCCTTCCTTCCTTCCTTCCTTCCTTCCTTCCTTCCTCCTTTCCTCCCTTCCTCCCTCCCTCCCTGTCTTTTTGTCTGTTTCTTATCCAGGATAAACATAATGCTTGCATGAAGCAGGCATAAGATAGGGACATATTCTAACCCCAATGCTAAATTATATTCCTTAAATTGTCTCATACGCAGCATAAATAATCTACAGAAATGTTTCTGTTACTATAAGTATAACCTTGAGGTAAGAGTTAAATTGAGACAGTTATAACTGGTGAACCAGATAGGACTCAAACAAAAGTAATGGCGTAGCTCTAAATCAAATTTCTTTTAAAAGGAAACTTTAGCATGTTACCACAGAAAGAATGAAATTGGCACAACTCTGTGGAGAGCATCTTATCAATATGCATCAAAGACTTAAAAAGATATGAATACTATTTGACCATAAATTTTATATCTAGGAATTTATCTAAAAGAAATAATCAAGGAGCTTCACAAAGATTTAGAAGCAAGAGTGTTTATCATGGCATTGCACACAACTGTGAAAAACTGGAAACTTTGACAATAGAGGGTTGATAAAATAAATAATAGTACATCCATATATTGGAATACTACAGTTATTAAAAATCAATATTTTGAGTGTTAATGATATGAAGAAATGTTTTTGAAATATCGTTAAATAGAAAGGCATGTTAACCAACACTATACAAAGGTTGACCTACTATTTAAGTAAATATTGCTAAGTTAAATATTGTTTAAGAAATTATATACACAACAGTGGAAAAAGATGGGAAAATACATATGAAAACATTGAAAGTGGTTGTTTTTGAGCAGTTTTAAATAATTTACTTTAAACTTTTCCATAATGAAAGCATATTAACCTTAGAGAAAAATGTTACTTTAAATATTAATCTACACAAAGCCTCCCTTTGTAAAGGTCTGCAAAGTGACTTTCCATAGGCATTTTTGTCCCTAGTAGTCTTCCTTCTCCTGTTTTCTATAGATAGTATGTATTACTTTCAAAAATCTCAAATGTTTGAGACAATATCGTTAAAATAAATACTCTGCTTCTTAAAATAAAACCTTTAATAGCCCTATGATTTTAGTTTTAAGCTTCTCCTTAGAAAAAAATTCCAATGGCCTATTAGTTAATTATACAGAATCTTAAGAATTACAATATGGCTTCCGTATCTATTTCTTCTAAAGTCCTAAATTTTGCTTCCAATTCAGGTTCCATAATGGCAATTAATATCATGTTTTATCATTTAGGCCCACAGCATAACACTTTTGCCATTTTTGATTTCCTAACTCTTTTGTTTATTTCACCAAACCTATGTCTTTTTAAAACATGTCGATACTCTAGACCAGGGGTCCCCAACCCCTGGACGGTGGACCAGTACCAGTCATAGGCCTGTTAGGAACCGGGCCGCACAGCGGGAGGTGAGAGTCCTGAGAGCAAGCGAAGCTTCATCAGTATTTGCAGCCGCTCCCCAGAGCTAGCACCACTGCTGCAGCTCCACCTCAGACCATCAGGCATTAGATTCTCATAGGACTGTGAACTCTATTGTGAACTGCACATGTGAGGGATAGCAAATTACAATGGCCTTAAAAGTTTGTTTGAGACAACTTCGAATCTCCATACGTTTGGAATATCCCAAGATCGCCACTAAAGCATGGAGAAGCCTGCTTCCACTTCCAAAGTCCCGTCTTTGGGAAGCGGGGTTTTCTGCAGTGACAGCAAAGAAAACAAGATTATGGAGAAGACTGGACATAAGAAACACACTTTGGGTGTCAATGTCTCCCATCACCTCCCGATGAGACCATCTAGTGGCAAGAAAACAAGCTCAGAGCTCCTACTGATTCTGCATTATGGTGAGTTGTATAATTATTTCATTCCATATTACAATGTAACAAAAATAGAAAAAAAGTGCACAATAAATGTAATGTGTTTGAATCATCCCGAAATACCGCTCCCCCCACCCCACACACCAGCACCATCCATGGAAAAACTGTCTTCCATGAAACTGGTCCCTGGCACCTAAAAGGTTGGGGACTGCTGCTGTAGAGAATCAATGAAATATAAAGCATCAATCATTCAGGAAAAAAGTCATAGGTTTGGTCAAATAAGGAGGAACTTGGTTCAATGCAGTCAAATTCTCTGTGCAGTGCCTGATGTAATTACAATACTTCTTGTATTTATAGCTCCTTGTAAGACATACCACCCCTTCCATAGCCTTTACTCACCATACAGCCACACCCAGCCATAGATGACTGTACAAGGAACCATAGAAATAGGAAGAAAATGAATAAGCTATGGCAGGCCACAAGTAGTCCGTTATAAAACAGGAAAACAATATGTAATCCATTAGTGCAAAATAAAAAGAGAAAGAAAAGAATGAGGCAGAGATGTGCGGAAAAGGCAAGCTGTGATACCTAGTCTACTAAAGCTCCATGAACTCCTATTGCAAAGATCCCTGGAGCAGCCCTGGGTCTGGAAAGACCTCTTCAGAGTTTCTCCTTAAAATTCCTTTATTGTGCCATGGATATCTCAAAAACACATTCCTGAGCTGAGTAAGTCTCTGTTCCTTTAAATAAAATAATAGTGATAATAGCATTTCACGCACAAACTTTGAGATTTCATTAGATTCTAAATCACAGTCTTTTTAAAAATCTGAGTTTTTATTTCACCATGGAAATTTCAAATAGCTCAAGTGGAGCTCCACAAGTTTATATATGCAGGTATGGGATTACAAATTTAGGTGTCTGTAATATAGAACAATGTAGCAGCCACCTACAAAGTCAGGAGTTACTCTTGAAATCAACTTGCAAGCTTCAGGGTTCCAATTGGATAATGATAGTAAACAAAATTTGAACTCTCCAAATATCTTCTAAAAGTACTGTAGATCGAGGAGAGAAAACAAACTATGAGATGTGCTTATAACATAACTAAAGACAAAGAAAGCTACAGACTTCTATCTCTGTGTAAGTAAAAAAATAAACATTCTGAAACAAGAACCAGCATGGGAGCCCACACTAGAATGGTGACTGGAGACAATTCTACCCAGGAGTTCAGTAGGACCATTAACCCTAGTAAATAATCACAGCTTTGGGAAGGAGATATGTTCAGAAACAGGCTCTCTGTGAAAAATACAAATGCGAGGGCCCTTCCAAGACCTATGGAATCCGAATTCCCACGAGTGGTATGCAGACATCAACATTCTCAAGCCTCAGAAACGATTCTGAAATACCCTGGAGATGAAGACCAAGGTTCTACTGGGTAAGCTCAATAGTCACAAATTTATCTCCCTTACTTTCACACAAACACAAAAATTCTGCTCCTTCAGCGTCAGTATCCTTGTTTTCCATCCGTAGTTCCCACCAAAGAGAAAGTTAATTTATGTCTTTCTATGTTTGCTCCTGACTCTCGCTATCTGAAATGCCCCGCTTGCTCTTTACTGCTTGTTTAAATCCTCCCCACTTCCAAAATTGGGTTCAAGTTTTACCTCCCTTGTTCTAACTCATACTGATTTCTACCAACATTAATAAACTACAGAATATGTGTTTTCCCTTTTGTCTTATGTCATTATAGAAACAATAATTTATGTTTGCCTTACATCCCAGTGGGATCATAAACCATATGTGTCCTCAGGAAGTGTTCATGTGGTTTTGTTGGCACCTCTTTGCTATATACATCCGGGACTTTCCAAAGATAGCAGAATGAATGAAAGTAGCATTTGTATATTCATCATCAAATAATATAGGGTATGCATTTTTACCTCCAAAAATTGCTCAGAGTCTATGTCTTGTACTCTATAGGCTTACATTCTAAGGAAAATACACATGTAGAAATGGAAGAAAGAGAAGAGTTTGCACCTGCAGTCCTAATCCCTCCCTTGAGCTCCTGAGTCATATATCCAAATGCCTACTCAATTTCTTCATTTGGATAAGAATCTCAAAGTCAACATGCCCTCAAATTAATCCATAGTCATTTCTGCCCCTAACCCTGTTCTTTCCTTCATGTGCCCCATAGCTACTAACCCCAAGGAATTAATAATACTGCCATTCATCCAGTCGCCCAGGCCAGATGCCTGGAACATAATCACACCTGATATCTCTTTTCCTAAACTACATCATATTAAGTTCCTCAGAAATTGCCTTTAAAGTACCTTCAGATTGTTCAGAATTGAACCAACCGCCCCCCTCCCGCCCCCATCACTGTCATTGCCCTTCCCCTACTGGGCTACCACAATAACTCCTAACTGGTCTACTTCCTCCATCTTGATCCCTTTAGTCTGTTCTCCATGGACTGGCCACAGATGTATTTTAATCTACAAATTAGATCCTACCCTTCTTTGAAAATCCTCTCACGGCTTCCCCTCAGTCTTCACCATGGCTTCTGTGATCTGGTCCCTACCCAGCAACATGATCATTCTTGCTTTACTCTGCTTCTCACTCTTCCTGAAATATTTCAAGGTGTTCTTAACTTACTTTACCATATCTATTTCTTTGGCCTAAAATTCTTTTCCTCTTAATCACCAAATACTTAGCTCCTTTCTCATTATTTAAATCTTTGAAAAATGTCTCCTGCTAATAAGCAAGATCTTCTCTACCTACCTCATTTCAAATAGCACTTGCTCCATCATCTATCCCTATTTTCTAACCCCTTACCCTACATTACTTCCTTCCCAGACTTTATCATTATAATAATGATATATATAAACACACACATATATGTATGTATGTATGTATACATATGTATACATACACATATATATATATATATACATATATTGGTTTACTTAATTATTGGCTCTCTTTCTTTCTACTATAAAGTAAGTTTTATAGAACACTTTGTTTAATTTCTCACTATAACCCCAGTAATTAGAACAGTGTCTGAAACATTATAGGTGGTCGATAGATATTAAAAGACCGAATGAATAAGTGGAGGAATAAAGAGTTCCAGTACTTATAAATCTCATCCCAGTTACATCAACTTTAAATAGAAAATCTTTATTCTGCATAGTATAGTAGCTGCTCTAGATTGTCCCAGAGGCCTCTGTTCTTTCCATGTGACTAAAGAGGCCAATCTGGGAACTCAGCAACACGCTAGAGCTCAGGTCTTGGAAGGCAAGTCAAATTAGATAGTTAGCTAAAAATAATGTCTCCTTTGAGTCTATAAAGGGAGAAGTTCTCCCAGCCCAAGTGGTCCTGGTGACTTAGACTGGCATGGAATGCTGACATGGCAATCTTGTGCTGTAGGAACTTCCAATCTGGAGAGGGTGGTGAAGCATCCTTTTATATTTTTTGTTTTGTAAAAATACGAAGTATAACTCATCTTTCTATCCACAATGTTCAGAACATTGCTGAGCAAATAGTACAGCTTCAATAAATGTTTATTAAACAAATGAACAAACTGATCCATGAAAGAAACAACAACAAAATTTTAAATGCTATTCTTTTTTTTGTCTAAGCTTTGTGATAGTGTTAACTAATCTCAGTGAATAAAGCAATTATCTCAATTAGACATATGCTATATAAAATTCATTCTTGCAGCTCCCCTCCCCCCCTCATAGATCAGATTGAAAAACTCATTGTTAAGGATCATGTGTTATCCAGCTTGTGTTCCCAGCTCTTAGCATTGTGTCTGTCTGAAAAAGAAGAAAACCTCCAAAGCAAAAGATAGAAAAGTCTGAGGTCCTGGCAGGATCCAGAGAGTATTAAAGAATGCCAGTCTAACATGATCATCAGATGTTAGGTGATGAAAATCATGCCAACTAACATATGGATTCCTGCCCTGTTTCTATGGACGACTTGAGCTCTAAAATTATTTCCTGAACACAGGGATCAGAGCTGAGGCTGATTATTTACTATGAGACTGCTACTTTCCAGAATATTGCTGATCAAATTGTTAGATACTCAGTGCATGAAAATCGACACCTCCTTATTCAACTCTCTCTTCTAGTTAGGCAAAATGCTTTAGCAAATGTATGTTATTAAAGAAGGGTTCCTAATGGCAGTTTCCTCACTAAATATGAAAGCTTCCTCAAATATAAGATGAAATATAGAATGCAACTCTTAGATCAATATGCCTTGTGAATATCCATCATGGTTAGGGTAACCAATTGCCTTGGATTGCCTGAGACTGACGATATGGGACTTTCAGGGTTGAAGTAAGAAAAATTTGGGCTAGCCAAAATGAACTAGTTGGCCACCCTCAATACAGTATAACTTGCTAATTTAATGACCACATATTCATATGCATTTATTTGAAGATTTATACCTTGATGTAGAATATACACTAGATGACTAGGAATTAGCAGGCTACAACTATGAGAGGTCTAAGAACTAGTATTGTTCTAGTATACCAAATGAAGTGAAAGTCTTTTCTTTATTTCCTCTCCATGTCCTTTCTATTTGGACCTCTTTCTTATGTTTTTTACTTTATTTTATTTTTTAATAGTCAAGGAATATTAACTTGGGGTGTTAGGGCAATTTCCTTTTCCCCAGAAGAAAGGGAAAAGTGAGAATTAGCAATGGAGACTGATCTCGAATGACGCATGGGCTCATCTGTTTTTTACAATCCTAAATGTGGTAATTTATGATGGCGATGTCACTGTGGGGAATTAAAATTTTCCTAACCCGAGATGCGTGTTTTCTACGTATTCCAGAACTGAACACAAGTTGATTAAGTTCCAAAATCCAAGGTGAGGTCTACAAAACTGTCCCAATATTTATTATAAGACCTGAGGTATTTATTATAAGACCAACTGGGACAGCCCCTGTGGACTCCTACAGATCCTTCCAGCTCCTTCACATGGATTATCTGGCTCCAAGAAAGCTCCAAAATAGTAGTTCGTCTTTGGGCACCAAATAGCCATCAGAAGCTGGATTACAGTCTAAAAAGCCTTGCCTTGTCTGGAATTTACAATGCCAGGCTTTAAACACTGAAGGGCAATGTCTTCCTAAATATCTCTAGTCAGTCTTAACAACTAGACCTCCTTTCAAGGTTCCATTTCTTTTGCATCTTTTAAATTTAATGATAAAGAAGAAATATCTAAATTTACAATATACATAAAACAGTGAAGTTAGGGAAAAAAACCTATTTTACTTGAGTCTTTTTTTTTAAGCTCCCACATTAAAAAGATCAACAGTTACCAACATTTGTAATATTTATGCCTCCCAGACTCAGTGTAATGAGTTTCATCTCTGATCGAATTTTTATAACTGATTTTCATTTACCTGTGAAATAGAAAGCCTTGGTAGGCTCTTGCCCTAAAGAATCAGATGCAAAAGTTAGTTCTATTGTGAAGAACAGAAGGAAAAAGAATTGTCACCCTAATATGCTACTAC
The DNA here is from genome assembly GCF_014176215.1 of Rousettus aegyptiacus. Taxonomy (NCBI): domain Eukaryota; kingdom Metazoa; phylum Chordata; class Mammalia; order Chiroptera; family Pteropodidae; genus Rousettus; species Rousettus aegyptiacus. Next base: position 59,606,202 of record NW_023416307.1, on the reverse strand, counting down.
TGTATTCCTCTGCTTTTTGCGGGAAAGGAAAGCTATGGCTCCAGATGTAAATACTGAAATAAGGGAACCACAGAAGACTGATTAACCAAAACACGAAAATCATAGTCTTCAGCTCTCTTCCATGAAAGCCTAGTATGTCCTCTTAACTTTGGCCAAGTGCCCCAGTTAAGAGAATTCTTCCACAAGATGAGCATGTCTCGGAGCAAACCCTTATCCTAACTGATGGTTTAAAAAAGCCCAACCCTACATTCTGTTCAGGACTCTGGTTTAAGTAGGTGAGCCAAAACAGAGGAGGCTCGATCTCTTCCATTGAGCTAGCTGGAACCCAGGTTATACCAATTCAGCCTAAATAAAAAACCTCCGCTTTTCAATCCCTTTGTTCACTTGGATGTCACAGCTCCCTGCTCTATTTGCTTCCTTTTATAGTCTTTCCTCACCAAGCATTTCAGAGGAAAAAAAAAAAGAAAAAGAAAAAAGCTAAATAAAGATCACAGCCTGTTCCATTGTGTCCCCTTCTTCTTCATCATCTTCTTTTCCATTTGTGCAATGTTGTGGCACCTATTAACTACCAATGTTTTCAGTATGACATTATACAAGGTGCAGGCTGTACCACTGTGCCCTAAAAATATCAACAACTGCATTAGTCTCACAATAATTAATGGCAGGCATTATGCAAATGACAACTTTTTCGCTGCAAAATAATGACATTTCTTCATTTTGAGCAGAGTTATGCAAAACAATGAATTTAGGATGATAAATCACACAGGAGAATTAAGAAAGCCATAACGTTCCTGCCCAGGCAGGCAGAAAGATAGACAGACCAACAATTTAGAAGACATTGTTTGTTCTCACACCACTATAAAAAATCATAGCCAGTCGGCCATTAATGTGTGTGGGTTTTTTTCCTTCTCCCCTTTAGGCAACAATGCATAAGGGGATGCTAAATTCTAGCAATTGGATCATTACAAGTCACAAGCAAATTTTTCTTTATTAACCTTAATAAGTCATTCACTCAGAGACTATAGTCATCAGGCAAATAAAAAGTATCACATGCCATTCTGCTACACATTAACTAATTCCTTATGCAAACATCACAACATATAGCAATTACTGCCGCTCAAAAAAAAAACAAAGTCATTTTCAATTTATTTTATTGCTTTTATACTTGGCCATTTCCTGTAGCACATTATCGTTTCTTTCCATAACAACCCGAGGTGGAATGGAGAAGAATTTAAGTAGCAATGAGCACTTCCTCTAGCCACCTTTGTCATACCTTTTTCCCTTCCTGGGGCAGCTAAGGATGGTTAGGGGTAGGGTGTGCATGTTCTTCACAGCAAATATCCAACAAGCTCTAATTGGAATGGCACATTTAGCCCCTAAGTAGTCTAACTGTCTCCCACATTTTCTACCATAATGCTGACAGCTTTCCTTGATTCTATAAAACAAGGTAATAGTGCAAGTTTAGATCTGCCACTAACAGGTGAACATTAAAGTCAATATATCTGATGCCCATTACGGTTAATGAGAATTATGAGGCTAGTTCATCATGCTTCACTCACCGCATAAACTATCCCTTCAAGAGTGCTAAGTGAAGAGCAATAACAAGTACTGAAAGCTGATCCCTCTGCCCCCTGCCCCAGCCACCGCAATGTTAAACAGGCCGTCTTTGTGTTTTCTATTTTATTTCATAGTGTCCTTTACTCGAGGCTCCCAGGATGTGAAACAACCACTAAATAAACCTACACTTGGCCAGTAGATTTTTTTTAGCCCATTTTACAGACTGACAAATGGAGTCTGATCAACTAGGGGCTTTTCACAAAGTTGGACAATGAAAGAGGTCAGATGTGATTAACTGTTCAATGTTTTAACCTCTGAGGCTCACAGCCTCTTTCTCATAATCCTGAGTACGCTTTCCTGCTGGTAAACAATTATGCTGAAAATAGCCTGTACATGTCTCTGATCACACAATAGGATCATCATCTCCCTCTGTTCTCCTAAATTCACAATCCATTCCCCCCTTTTTAAGGTAGTACACTTTCAAAATACACGAGGGAAAAGCTCCTTTTTCAGCTTCTCTTCCTGAAGGTAATAACATTTTGCAGTTCTCCTTAAATAAAATCCAGCCCATGCTGGATCAATAAGAATGATGCCCATTTCCCTAATGGCAGCCGATTGCCATTTGCTATTCAAATCAGACTAGATAAATTACAGTACATGCCAGGGAACAGGCCAGTGAATTAAGACAGGCCTCCAGAGGACCAGCGATATTATTAATCTTTTAAGACACTATCATATTTCTTCTTGACAGTGTGCGTAGACTCACAGACACACTGCACCCAGATTGAAATATCAGCTGCTGAAAAAAATCAATAGTGTTAGAAACACTATAATTTTTGGTCTGCAGGGCCTACACTAAGCAACACATATACCCCTCCACGCCATCTCTTCTCTTACTTCCTATTTCCCATTTTCTACCAGTTGCTACCTTCCCGGTTTCCACCTTCTTGCTCTTCCATGTCCATTCTCTGATTTTAAAAGCCTGTAAGCCCAAATGACAAAATATTACAAAGGCGTTTTGACTACTAACACTAGCCATTGTGGTCACAGTGTTGATCATCCATGGGCTATCTGCAACACGATTCACTAGACTGGTAAAACGTTTTTGTGTGGGACTGTTCTTCCTAAGCATGTAGCACAGATGCCCCAACCCTGAGCACTTTCTTCTGCTTTATGAAGAAATGAAGATATTTAGGGAGGCAGCCATGCTTGAAAGTCCTGGGGAAAGTGGAATGGAAAGAAAAATAATGGAAACTTGGACTAGAAATGGAAAAAAAAAAGAATTTACTAAAGAATAAGGGGGGAAAAGTAGAACAAAAGACTACAGGGGAAATAGAGGGAGAGCACTCTTGTGGGAAGAACCTTAGGATTACATTCTAAAAATCTGAGTTTAAGCCCTACCTCTGTTGTCTACACACTATAAGATTTTGCTACTTACTTAATCATTTAGAACCTTGGTTTCTTTATCTGTTAAATAAAACAGTACAACCACCTACCTTATAGCAGCCTTGTGAGGATTAACTAACAAGAAGTACGTGCTTTCTAAATAATAAAGTACTTCGTAAATGCTTAAAAATGATATAAATTTTATTTCTACTAAAGAGAGATTTCTGAAATAGTCTGTTATTTTTCCCTTCATAGAACTAGAATATGATAAACGCACTGTAGATGTTATCAATAAATAACTAGATTGATAGTCACAGAAATGTTTTTAGGGCTATATCATTACTAGTAGCTTGTAGAACTTGAACTAGAACCAAGATCTGTTGACTCTTAGCCAATAGCTTTTATATCTTACCAGACTGGTTTTGCCTTTTCCATATCTTTTTTTTTAAACCCAGATTTGAAGCTTTGATTCTCGTTCATGTTATTTTTCAACTGGGGAAGCAGATTAAACAAAAAACACAAAACAAGACAAAAAACTACAAATCCTTATGACATTCTCTTGATCCCAAGTTTCTTTCCAGTTGCTTCCCATTTGTCTCCTTTTCATAGCAAAATTTATTGAAAGAACTGTCTATATTAGCTATTAACATATATTCACTTTCTATTCTTTCTTCAACCTATTCCAATGAAGCTTTATCCATTTCATTCCACCATATCTGCTGTTGCCAAATTCAATGGTAACATTTGCATTCTCATCTTATTCAGCTTCTTAGCAGAAATTTAACATGGTTAACAACTTCTTCCTGCTTGAAATGCGAACTATCTTCTGGGACACCCCTCTTTCCAGTTTTTCCTACTATCTTATTGGGCACTTACCACCTATTTAAGTCCCAACAAATATGAAATATGTTACTAGTAATTCAATCTCAAGTTACTTCTGATTTGGGATAAACACAGTATATTTAGCAAAACAATGGACTCTTAGAAAGTGCCTGTCAGATATCCAGATTTTGAATGTCTGGCTTTATGACTCTGAAATCAGAACAGAGTGGAAAAGCTAGTTGTTGATTTGGCTTAAAGCTTGTTTATTTTTATAACAAAAATTAATAGCAACAAACTTTTGAATATCTATAAATGATCCTTTAACTAGAAAGTTGTCCTCAATGGTCCGGAATTTCAGATACCTCCATACTGAACTCGAAATCTGCATACATGCAGGCCCACAGAGTTCTACCAGATTCACTTAATGGCTCCACCTAGTTTCTTCCAACAATTGTTCCTTGAAGTCTACATTGCAAGAAGGAAAAACGAAACCCTGTCCCAAATAAGTCAAAGTAACCCGAATAAGGTTTCAGTGCTAGGCGGTACCCTTGAACCTTAGCAAAAGCTAAGATTTCTCTCCAGAGCACAAGATATACTCTAGTAATAATCAGATGAAGCTTTCATTCATCTTTGTCTCTGGAGAAGAAAGAGTCCTTCCTGACTTACAAATACGGTTGGAGGGCAATAGCTGAACAGAGTGACTTCTCACCCGATATCTGACTCCAAGTTTTGATTGTGCTATAATGTATAAGATCACTTACTGACATGATAAAATATCACAAGATAGTATAGGGCTGATCAAAGCCAAAAATTATACAAAATATGCTATTTAGAGAAAATCCCAACAACTTATCTTGAATATGGTATTACCAAGCATAAGAATAAAGGACATTTTCTTAAGAAAAAAAGAGATGTTTCCATTATTTGCATGTCACCTGCCACCTAGGAGTAGACTCTGGCTCACCTTTCTGCTTAAATTCTCCCATAGAGTCAGCTTGCCTGGCCTATGACCAAGGTCTTTCTTTTATCTAAACTAGAACAAATATTCCATTTCAAGTCTTGAGAACACATCAGCAAAATTCCCAGAGTTAATACTTTTATTTAATTATATACATATATATTTACTTTTTTTATGAGCTGTTCCACTAGGTTAAACTTTAACCATATTAATTCAGGGAAAATATCCTTGATTATCAACTAACAATTTTGTAAACAGTTATCCCATGAGTTAAATATTAACTTAAAAAATTTAACTGAAAACTCCAAACAAGCAGGAGGAGCCAAAAGGCCAGTAGAAAGGAATAAAGATTTTGCTGCTTCAGGTATGTCAGGTTCCCTTGGAAAAAGAGTGACACAGTAAGACAAGATAGTATTTTGGTGATAGCTGGATTATGTATCGGAATGGGGGTGGGAGGAGCAAGAAAAAAGCCTGGGAGGCACCTGATGCTTACCATCAAAATCTCAAAACTTGGAGTAATGAGGTCAGATCTCACAGAAAAGAAAATCCATGGGAATAAAAATCCACTGATAATGCACAGGAACTCAGGGATAATAAAAGTATGTGCTTCAAGAATATGGACACTTTAAAAAAAATCAATATAGACAATATATCCAATATAAGGTTGGCTGGCCATACTGCCTGCTTGTTACTGAACTCATGTGGAGCATTCTGGGACCAGTCTCTTACAAGAAACAATGGAATGAAGACTGATCTGCCTGTCCCAACTTCATTTAATAGTAATAAAACAAAGCTGAAATGTCTCCCTGTTGTACTGAGTTGTTAGGGAGTGTGATTTCAGATCCTCAGCCATCATCGAACTATCCATCAATTTACCCTCTGATTAATGGACTTATCACCTAAGAAAAAAATTTGATCTAGGCAGTATACCAATGTCTGCATGGTATTACCATAAATATTGCCTTATGGTTAGGTTTTTGACTCAAAAATTTCAAGAAAATCCACATGGCCAGATAATTTGCATGATCTTTACATCTTTGGTGTAGGATAAAGTTGATTTATTTTTAATGTTGTTTTAGAGATGGTTAGGAACTGTTAAGATTCTTCCTGTCAGTCTGTTAGAGATCAGTTCTGCTTGATAATTAAAAAAAAATCATTAAAAAAAATCTTCTCACTGAAGATTTTTTTAAGGAAGATTCCTATATGCCCTGTAGATGGATAGCGTGAGGCCAAATAATGTAAGTTGCTCAAGAGAGGGGAGGGACTAGATGAAAAAAGGGGGAAGATACATGAATGTAGAAGGAACAACCCTTAGATACATATGCGTATCTTATTTAGATTCAAGAAATACAATACAGCTTATCCAATCTTACTTTTGATATTTTTAAGTATGCATTTAATACATAAATACATTGCTTATTGGAAAATATTTAGATATTGTAAACTATACCTTATACTTGAAGAGCTTTTTAAAGTTTATGTACTATTTTTACATAGATTATCTTTTGTTTTCTTGACAATTCTAAGATGTAAAAAGAGCAAGTTCTCTCGTCTCTGTTCTACCAATGAGCAAGTATCACTCTAGCATCGATGGAGTTGGTATAGCATGAACTAGAAGAGAGAAATCAGGACCCATCAGCACTGGCTATCCATATGAGCATGATGAGTGAAGGGACAGCATAATATCTGTGGAAAGGAAAGACTTTATAAGTGAGTGAATAAGGGAGGCAGATCAAAGAGGGAGACATTTCAAATTATTCAAAAGGAAGTACAAACACTAAGAATAAAGGGCAAAATTCAGAGTGACTTGTGGGAAACAAAAATTGGGTAGAGCAAGATAGAAACTCCAAAATTCAGACCATTTATTCACTTGGCCTATATTATTTATATAGCTACTATATTTGAGTTTCTCTGGATGCTGCTGGGCAAACAATGATGTGTGTTGAGACTCCTACCTAAGGTACTTAATATCTAGTTACTGAGATAATATCCAAAAATAAATGCGATACAAAACAATTCAAAAAGTTAGAATAGGGGTTTAGAGAAAACAATCTCTTATATCTAGGCTGACAATGGAAAGTTTCACTACAATGAAGAAATCTAGTTGAATTTTGAAAAAAAAAATGTATAAAATTTGGGAAGTGATAAGAAGATCCTGGTTATGTGAAAGGTATGACTAAAGGCATGGAAGTAGACAATTGAAAAATATATTTGGAGCAGCAAATAAACAAGTAAGCTGGAAGTGCAATAGGAAATAATGTTGAAAAGAGAGGTTGAGCTGGAATGTGAAGGGAGTCCTTGAATATTGAGCAGAGTAATTCAACTTATTCTGTGGGCAAAAGAGGTCTATTAAAGGCTCGTAAGTAGGGCACTGGCATCATTACAGTGGTATTTTAGGATAAGTAATTGGGAATGATGGGGCAGAATAAACTGAAACAGGGAGAGCCTTGAGGTAATAAGAGAAAGAGTGAGAAAGAGAGAGATTGAGAGAGAAATCCGTTGTAAAAACCCATGTACTATCTGATCTTGGTAGTGTCACTAGAAATGGAAGAGAAAATATTCTAGAAACATTGTGAATGAATTATAATATTATAATTAATACTTATAAAGCCTCTACTATGTGCCAGGCACTGAACTATGTGCTTTACCTAGATTAACCCATTTAATCTGCATGCCAACTCCAAAGGGCAAGTAACTTTATGTATTGTTTCTGTTTTATGGATGAGGATTAAGCAACTTTCTCAAGTTTATACAGTTAATAAGTAATAAATGAGGATTCAAATCCATGTCATCTGACTCCAGAGCCTGCCTGCTTAACCTCTATGCTTTCTGTTTTTCCTAGGCTTAGGGGTTGTGGTGGTAGATCATATGCGACAAGACGTTAAACTTGACGACGTTTTATACATGAGTCATAAGACCCTGAATTCTTGGGAATCTTAAATCTGATATTTTTTAGGTGATGGCCAGGATGGTGATAGTATGAATAAAAGCAAGGAAATAAAATAGACCTGGAGTTTATATGTTACATTTGTGTTTAATTGTTCAATTGCTTTTTGGATTTAGAGTATCAATATATTTAAAGAGTAAGAAAAACAACAGAACCACCAAACTTAAAAGGTCTCCGAAGATAATATTAGCTGATTCTTCCTTGCTAGTTTCACTAATGTAAATGTGGGATACAGGACAGTTCTCAGTATATAGAAGCACAACCCCAATATGATCAATGAATAAATTGGAGGAGTATTGATCGAGAATAAGTGAGAATAAAGGGAGGGGTAGGATAGTGGAGTCAAAAGAATATATCCAGAGTCAGATAAATCTTGGTTCAAATCTTGGCTCAGCAACTTTCCAACTACAGGATCTAGAGCAAGTTACTTTAAAGATTCTGAAGATATGGGGTAATAATTCATGGGAAAGCCAGACATCTTTCTGGATTCAGTGCTTCTATGTAAGGCAGTGGATCTATAAAAACATAGAAAGGAATGCCTCCAAAGGCCATTATCTCCAACAGAAGAAAATCTGCAACCCTCTTCTGTTACTCAGTTGAATTTACAAAAACCACACTGAGACCTGTACAAAAAAATCTGCCAAGTAATTGCCAGTTTTTTTTTTTTTTTAAATATTTTCAGAAAAGCAAAAACTATAGAGTTTCAACTGAAAGGGAGATTTTAATTGCAGGGAAACATACCAACTAAATGGTTTAGCTTGGACTTGTGGGATCAGTAGCAGCCAGTGGGGTATATATTAAAGAAAAACCAAGTTTAATTAGCCTTAAGATTTTATAAAGCGTGGCTCTTTCCTCCCACACCTAGTCTGATTCCATCGGGTCAATCTCTTTTTCAATCACACTCTCTCCCATCCTTTTCTCAGTTGCTGTCATGACAAGCCAATGAGAGAATGACATACAGATGAAAACAAGGTTTGAATAATTACTGTGCTGCGGCTGGTTGTTGTTTGAGCATCATTTTATTTCTTCCAATCACACAGGTCCTTGGACTTCACAGCCCTGTGTTTCAGATGGGGGTGATGCTGATTATATTATGACATTACAGCAAAGACAAGCAGATCAGACAAAGTGAATTTCACTCAGTAATTAAACTGCACTATCTTTCGTCTAAAGTCCAGGGCAGCATTAATCGAAAGGTAGCTCTTTATCATCTCGATTAGTGCTGGGATTTGAAGAGTGAGCCCTGATTTGATAGTTAGCCCTGATCGGGGTGACTGGTGGCCCCATATCTGTCTAACTTGCACAAATAATATCAGATCAAGAAACATTTGTAGGTTATACTCTTTCTTTTTATTTTTATCTAGAGAAAATGTAGGTAGATTTGAATAAGCTGCCATTTCCATTACTGTGATTTCTATTACAAAAATGACTATTAAAAAAAAAGTCCAAACCCTGCAGCATTTATAAATGGTTTCCCACAATTCCACTTAGCATCATACTATAATGGCTTCTTATTTCTTCTCTTTTCATTATCCGAGACTCAAATCTGAATATTTAGATGGCTCAAGCAAAGGCTTCTAGAGCTGCTGCTCACAGTTCCACTTTTATTTCAAAGGACTCATGGTAGGATTTATGAAGAAATTCTGCTTCCTTCAATTGCTTCTTTAATGTAGATTTCCAAATTCTATATCAATTAATGAGCCGGATCACTGATTCTCAATCCTGGATGCCTACAGAAGCATCTGTGAGGTTTTGTAAACAACCAACCACGTAGCCCCCACTCCAGATCCAATGATTCACTATCTGTAGGAGCAGACCTAAGCAAGCATCTGCATATTTTAAAAGTCAATAGGTGATGTGAAAGTGCTGCCAGGGTTGAGAATCAGTGAATCGGCTATATTTGCAAAAGATTTATCAAAATAATCCATTGTTGAGGGAAATTAAGCCTGATGTTATTGTGGAAAATCTCTTAATAAAATGATAAAAAGCTTTTTCTAGTAACCTTTGCAAAGAAAGATATATACCAGGTCTCTTAGGGGCAATGGAAGATGAGGGAGAATGTAAAACAGATAGGTTTGTGTTGAAGATGCCTCCATTAATCACCTAATAGCATCAATAGTGATGGTTTACTGTTTGAGCTCATCACACAATACTACTATAGCTACGAACTCTATAATTTAAGATGACCGTTGACTAACATAAAAATCTCGACATTTGGATACGAACTTGGAAATGGCTGTTATAATAGCTGTTATGGTCACTATTCAGCTGTCTTTTTACAAAGAGAAAGGCAGAATTGAAAAGATCCAATATCAAATTCTGACTCAGCCCTGTTTTGGAGTTTAAGAACACACATTCTTGTGTCAAACTGAATCCAATTTCTAGTTGGGTGACCTTCAGAAAGGTATTGACTTCTCTAAGCCTCAATTACCACATCTTTAAAATGGGGACAAAAATACTTATCTCACAAAGCCATTGGGGGTTTATGAGACAAAAGTATTGAAACTGAATAAAAGCCTGTCAAAGGCAAATGCAATAATTATTTAAGGTTGTCACTGAGCCTCTGTGTCTAAAAACCATCAGTTTTTAGACTCAAAGGTCAATTTTCTGGAAAATCTGACCTACCAGGGAAAAAGAGGATGAATCCAAATAGGAATGGCTTTCACATTTTATTGTGCACACGTTTTGCCTAGAAGTGATTGTTAAAAATGTAAATTACTGGGCTCCAATTTCAGCGATTCTGATTCAGTGTGTAGGGGTGGAACCAGGAACAAGCATTTAGCAGCCATCCATGTGATTCTATCTCAGTGATGAGGATCTTCACATTGATAAAATAACTCTAAAGGAATAGAAACTAGCCAAACATTTATCCCTCGAAAAACCGTACGGTGTGGTCTGACCTGGAAGAGAACATACATCTGTTCCTTAGGTCCTAATTCAGATGTATTTAAATTATATACACATAGAACATGTTCACAGAGTATGATTATGCTCACATATAAAAAAATCTATTTTTTCTTCAATTAAATATACTTCCTGCATAATTATTTAGCAACTAATATTACCTTCAATTTTTTCATCGCTATTAGGTACATGTAACTATATCAGGCATGGGTCAAATTCATTATCAACTCATCTTTTTTTTCCTACAAAATAATAAAATAACTTTCTGAAAATTAGTAAATTCTTAAATAAACAAAAGAGTGATTTCCTCCTTTAAAGACATTATAGAACAAAGTATTTTTTGAAATGAATTACTCAAAATTAATGATAAAAGTTAATATACAATTATAAGTTAAATATTTTAATGCAATTGATAAATTAATTTGCTAAAATGAAGATGTTCATCCTATAAATAGAGTTTGTTTTGGATCTAAGGGAGAATTTTAACCATTTTCACTTTCAAGATTTTTCTAAAGGAAAGGCTGTGAGACAATACCAGAAATGTTTAGAGTTTATAATACAATATGCCTACAAATGTACAATAATTCTCCCTATTCTATAAATTAATGTTATAAGACAACAAGAGAATTATGGTCTGAGCATGCAGTTTAGCGGGAGAGAAAAAAAGATATCAATATGAGAAAAAAATTTATCAATGTTATAAGACAATATAGCCTAATTGTCAAGTGTGAGGTCAAAGGAGAATCTTCTCTTTAATACATACTCTGTGAGTTAGCATTCAGCTACCTAAGGTCTCAGAAATTTAGGATAGTACTTCTCTGAGAGGGCTGTGGTGACTATCATGGGTACTGAATAAATCTAAGCTGTTGTTTATTTTAATAGTTCACAGTTAATTACACAAGATATGTCACAGGTAAGGCTTAAATGAATGATACAGACACTGAGAGCTAGAGAAACCCCCAAATTAAATAATGGTGGCATAACTGGTAAGGTTTTTGCAAGAAATTGTATTTGAGTTGGATAATTCAGGATGAATAAGCTGGGAGTGGTGTTGAGATGAGCACAGGTCATAGGTAAAACATTTTAGGAACTGTTAAATAGTTTAGGATAAAACTGTAAAAGGTAATTTGTGGTAAAGCTGTAGAGGGTTCTGAATTCCAAAAGCCGATTCTGTTTTCTTGATGCCCAAATATTTTCTCAGTGTAATTCAACATCTCTTTAGGACAGTAGTTCTCAAATTTCAGTATTATGTATCACCATTGCCTGGAAGGCTTGTTGAAACATAAATTGCTGCATTCCACCCCCAAAATTTCGGTTCAGTAGGTTGGGGTGAAGACTGAAAGTTTATGTTTATAGCATAATCCTAGGTGAGGCTAATGCTGCTGGTCACTTTGAGAACCATTGCTGAAGATACGACTGAGTTGGATGGATGAAGTTTTTCTAAAAGTAAGCAAGAACTGAATAACTAAATAGCCACCTTTATTTCCTGTGAAGTTTCATCCACACTTTCATACCAAGTCCTAGAAGAACACAGATGGAGAATACCTATGGAAAAAAGATGTTTACTCTGACCTCTTAATCTCCCTACTGGGTTCCTTAACTGTGAGAATTAGAGACCTGTGATCCAAAGAAGCCCAGGCCAAACAGTTTGGAACTTAAAGCAGACTTCATGAGCATGAAGAATACTCAGGAACTGAAAATGACAGAGCCAAGTAATTAAAAAAGGCGAGCTTGTATTTTATTCCAGAGTCTCTATCAATTCATGCTGGACATTTTGTACTTGGGCTACATTTAACTGCCTGTCCCATAATCCACAAACCATTTCCAGCCCACCTTTATTCATCTTTTACTTTTCTTCAATAGATGATCAGGAATTACAAAGTACAATTAATAGTAATAACAACAATTAACATAAGTACAACAGAAATGATGATACTAGGAACCATGGGCTCAGGTCCCCATAGTTACAAGGAATAAGAATTTGTTTCAGTATTTTCGAGAACAGATAGCAGCCCAATAATACAGGGAAAAAAAAATTGAAAGAAAAAGTCTTTCCTATGCTCCCTGGAAAATACCACAGAAAAATAGACAATAAACTTTAATACCTATTGTTAAGGATCTTCATTTTACAGATCAGTTCAGGCAATTTAAATAGACAACAACATGAGGCCTCTAATGTCTCTTAGGAAACAGCATCAACATTAATTCGTGGCTAGTCCCAATTCTATTTCTAGTTAAGTATCCCCATCCACTCATAAGAAGAAAGAAATACCACTTGTGTAGGGTTTTACAGTTTATAAAGCAGTTTCACAAACATCATAATATTTGATTGTCTCAACAATCCTATGGGATAGGTAAGTAGGTAAAATATTAATGTTATACCCATCAGAAGGTGAGAGAATTGAGGATTAGAAGGAAATAAATTAATCGTTATTAAATATCTATATTGGGTCAAACTCTGTGCAGGCCTTTAAAGAAGCACAAATATAGAGTTTCATATAACATGAGCTAGGTTCAGAGAATCTCATACCTCCCCAAGGTAACAACAAATGGCAGAGCTAGGACTTGAATGCAAATAATCCAGCTCAAGATGTCATGCTCTTTGTACTGAACCATAGACTTGGCTCAGTTGTAAATGTCGTGTCATAGTAACTGGCCCTGTCAAGAGGTGACTTGTTCAGTTGCCAAGTGCTACAACCACTATTAGTGTTCAGAGATTTTGTTTGTTTTTAGTTAGCCTGACCAAAAAAAAAAAAAAAAGGTACATAATCCTTGAGAAGATGTGCATCTTTATAATATTACTCAGTTCATCAAGAGAAAAAAGAGAGAATGTATTATTTCATTGGCTGAGAATAATGACTTCTAAAAGTCATTCAAACTACCCACAGACACAAGAGACAATGCAGGCCCATTTCCATCAAAATACTCTTACAAGAAAGACAAACCAAAGAACTAACCAACCTCAATGACTAGATTCTGGCACACACGCAATTTTAAACTATTAGTTTCTAAATAAGTGGCCAATACATATGCATATTAAAATGAGAAATAAAAGCAGAGGTTGTTCGAACAAAATAAATCATCCATTCATTGTTTTGAACTCAAAAGTCTCAAAGCTTTGAAACCTTTTGACCAAATTACCAGATGTCTTTTTATTTTTATTTTTTAATGCATTTACTTGTACAATTGGCGTAAAAAAATTAGTTTTTACAGGCATTTACTTGTATGACTTGTCTGTTTTGTTTTCTGTTTTAAGACAGTTCACCTATATATGCACAACTTCTGACTTAGAGCATTTAAAGGTTTGGTAAAGCAATGTCTTCCCACAGAAAGGACAGAGGTTTCACCTATAAGGCATCTTGGGAATTTGGGCCACATTGCTGAAGGAGGTCTAGTATATAAGTAAGTGTAAAATTAGATTGAATTTTTTTACTATTAAACAAAAACATTTATTGAATAAGATTGATGTGTGTGCTGAAAAACTGCTTTGCTACTGAGCATTTTCAGACAATTGAGGAATTTCAGAGTTGATGTGTACTAGGGATTTTATATTTATTATGACAGAATATTAGGGTTAGTGGAATTCATTAAAACTATATATTACAATCTTCTATCTAAAGCTTGAAACCCTATAAAATATCCCTGTAAAGTGGCTGTCCATACTTAAACATCTTGGATCTAGAGAATTAATATTTGTTGATATTAGAGATTATTATGGACTAAATATGTCTTGTTACCCCCAGCCCCAAATTTACATGTTGAAGCCCTACCCTCCAATGTAACAGTATTTGGCCTTAGGAACTTTAAAGAGGTAATTAAGGTTAAATGAAGTCATTAAGGACTGGTGTCCTTATGAAAAGAGGAAGAGACATCAAGGATAAACTCACACAGATAAAAGGTCATGGTAGAAGAGGCAGTGAGAAGAGGGTTACCTCCAAGGAGAGAAGGCTCATGAGAAACAAACCCTGTTGTCACCTTGATCCTGGACTTCTGGTCTCCAAAACTGAGAAATAAATTTCTGTTTAAGCCACTTGGTCTGTGATATTTTGTTATGGCAGTCGCAGCAAAGTGTTCCAGACACTAGTGTTCTCACAACTGGCAAGGTAGAGTCTACTTTTGATTGAGTCTACTTTTTAGGTACAGAAACAGATTATGGAAGATTCAAGAAATGTCCCAAAAAACATAGAATCCAAAGTGGCATAACTAAGATTTAACTTTCTTCCAGACAGATATTCTTTTTTGTCTGTTTTCCACCTTTGAGCAGATAAGGGTATTTAAAGTGAGTTTCTACATTGACCTGAATATTGTATTCCTGTATGTTATATTACTGGCCTGTATTCCACCTGCTGGAGCCACAAAAAAACAACATAAACTTCTTCGTGACAGTCCTTAATATAGTTCTTCAACATAGTTATCCTATTCCTTCCTCGTGGATTTCCAAATAATCCTTATTCCCTTAACTATTCCTCATATCACACATTTCATTTCCCTAACATCCTGGTCATTTCCCCATGAAGATGTTCCTATTTGTTTAGATTTCTTGTACTTGCTTATTAAGCCATATATCTCCCTTATCATTCATGAGCAGTCTTTTAAAAATATAAAGACAAAATCTTGCATTTATCCATTATAGAAATATCATCTGGTCAGATGTAGCCCGTCATTTCAGCCTCTTAAGGTGTCTTTGGAACTTGATTACTTCATTCAACAACTTTTCTATGTATTTGGATTCATGTCACCTGCAACTCTGATGAACATGCTTCCATCCAAGCCATTGGAGAAAAAAAAATGGTAGTCAAGATAAGCCTTAGAGTATCCTGCAATCTGCCATAGAAATTTCTTCTATTATGACACTGAGCCATTTGTTTGCACTTAATAGTGTGGTCATTCAACCAGTTACTAACCTATCTGTACTTAGATTAATTTCTAATCTATCTATGCATCTAACCCAGGTGAAATCAGATCATATATTGTAGATATGCTTTCATGAAACCATTCTGGTTTCTAGTAAGCACTTCTTTCAGGGGATCATAAACCTTGGCTTTCTGCTTTATTGTTTTAATAATACATTCTAGGCTCTTGATCAGTATCAACATCAAACTGTTTATCCTTGTAAACTGCCTTCTTATACTTCATGAAAATCAGAACAATTTTCACATCTCTAGTCTAACATTTTTTTTTGTCTTCTCCTCAGATATCAATGGCAATAACTGAGGATCTTACTGACAGATCCTCTCACTAGCCTATGGTCCTCTAGCCTATTTCCAGGCTCTTCTTTTCCTTTTTCCTGTTTCCTTCCAAGAAACAGAGTCACTCGTGTGTCAACATGAACTGCATCTAGAGATGCTGTCCTGTGGCCTCTGACTCTGCTGGCAAAGCAGAAAGGGCTATGATTAGGTACGGCTTGGCTCTCATCTCTGTCTATGGCTCTGCTTATCTTCTGGTTTCCACTTCTACCTGTGTACCTGGACAGGGTTATATCCTTTTTCTATTCACTCTGGATGGTTTCCTTTGCCAAAGATTTAAGACAGCTTTGCATTTTTCAGTCTTTATCTGAGAAAGGTTGTGATATATGATGCTTTTATTTTCCCATGAAGATTTTCTCTGAGGCAGGCATGTACCCCGACCTTTACCTAATCAAGAAAAGTTGTTTGGGGGATGGGAGATGGGGAGGCAGGTTGGACTTTAAATGAACAAATCAGTTATAATAAAAAACACTGAGATTCAGGTGCCTGAGGTTAGAAATACTGGAGGGAATTTAATTACACTAATTAATATTTAAGAAGGGCTAGAGATCACGTACTGAATATGGGAAACTAGGCCAGTCAGACATGAGCATATGGGGAGGGCAAGATCAACTGATATAAGTAACAAACAAATCATACATAAATGCTCCAACTGGAATGAAATAGAGAATATAAAATAAATGTTGCAACAGACACTGAATAAGAAGTAAAGTAAATGGTCTATCAGACATAAAAGCAAAATGTTCTAACACACATTAGACATTGGTTTTATGTAAATACATATATTATAGAAAAGATTTTTTTTCAAGTAAGTTAGTATTAAGTGTTACCCATTTATAAAAACAGACTTAATTTGGGTTCTGTGGATTCATAGCACACCATATTTGCTCTTGTTTCCTCACTGGCTCATCAAGCAATAGTCTCAATAAGGCTTGATTTTCATAGCAGGTACTTAGTTCCCTAATGGCTAAGCTTACTTGGATACCCAAAACCTGATTGAAGGCCAAAGAGCATCAGAGTAGTCTGGGTTCTATACAAGTTTTTCTAGTTCTGGCTTGATGTCATTTTGTTGGTATCATAGTTTATCCTATATTATCTCTTTGGACTTGATTTTTCCCCCCCTCATTTGTGGCCCAGAGAGTCAATTCTGATTTTTCATCACTCTCTTGTATACTTTAAAGCTTTCTACAGAAGGCACTAATGGTTATGAGAACTACCTTGCTTCTACTACATAAATGCTTCTTTCTTATTCTACACTAGCTTTCACCTACCTTCCTCACTTCTTTCCTACCTCTTAACCCTCTCTCCCTCCATCTCTTTCCCCTAGTTCATCAGAAATTATGTCCCTGAACCTTGTACTACTGCTCTACCAATATTATTCTTTCAAAGATCCACCCTCTGAAAGCCACAAATGATTAATTCATAGTCCCATCTAGGGAATTTTAAAAACTAGAAGCCTAGAGAATTCAGTGGATTACTTTTGCTATCGACAGCATTATGCAGAAGCAGAAGTAGAAATATAGAGTAGGAGATGGGAGGAGGATGAGACTGGGATTTGGACTCTTCTTCCAAATTCTCTAGTGAACACAGATGGTAACCAAATGAATTTGTCCATGTACAATGTGTAATATTAGGCTTGTGGAGAGAACAAAGCAAAAAAAAAAAAAAAATCTCTCTCCAGAAGTTTAACCTCTAGTTGAAGAAATAATTTAAATGCAGTAATAATCGCCCCCTTATCTGTAGGGGATATGTGCCAAGACCCCCAGTGGATGCCTTAAAACCACAGACAGCACCAAAACCTATATATATCTATGTACTATTTTTTCCCCTATACATACATATTTTTTCACTTAAAGGAAGCACATTCCAGTTTCTCTTTGGCATATCTGAATTGCCAGCATCACTACTTTTGTACTTTGGGACCATTAATAAGTAAAATGAGGGTTACTAGAACATAAGCACTGCAATACCACAACAGCGAATCTGATAACCAAGATGGCTACTAAGTGACTGATTGGCGGGGAGCCTATCCAGCGTGGAGACGCTGGACAAAGGAATGATTCATATGCAGGTGGGATGGAGAGAGATGATGAGGGATTTCATCATGCTACACAGAATGGCACACAATTTAAAACTTATGACTTGTTTATTTCTGGAATTTTCCATTTTATACTTTCAGACAGGATTTGACTGTAGGTAAACAAAACGGCAAAAAGTGAATCTATGAATAAGAGGTAATATTGTATACCAAAATTCACAAGATAAAGAAGGATCCCCAAAAAGTAGAATTGTCCTTAAATAACAGAGGAACATAGAGGGAAAATAAGGGTACTTCCTAAAAATTTGAACCACATTAGTGGTTTTCAAACTACACTTCATGCTCCCCAAGCTTACAGAGAGACAACTGAGCAATTAAATATTTAATTAAATACAATTTTTAAAAAAATCACATATATCAATTTACAGTTGTGATAAAAATGACATGCAAAATTTAAACATTATTTAAATATAAATGTTTAAAACGTACTGGAGACAAACATGTTGCTACAAATTAAATATGCACAATAAAGTTAAATAGTTTTTATGCAGGTTTTGAATTAAGGCTCTGAGATTAGAAGGCAAGCTCTTTAAAGACCAAGCAAACAAAGAAACAAAAACTGTTACTATATGCAACTACTTTACCTACGTCTCGTGATTTTCTAGATACCATATAGTACTCTATTTCTCATACAAAAATACACCGAATGCTTAAGCTAATACAATAAGCCAATCCTGAGTTTCCATTTTTTTCCTATATTTGTCATCATGTTCATATGGACTTTATAAATTTAATATGATAATTTAAATTTATAAAACGAGTTTATTTAAAAAAAATACTACTAATTATTTTTGTTGTGGCTTGTTTTATACTACTACTCATAACTTTATGTGTAAAGTCTCCAGTATGATTTATTTTGAAAAGGGGTTTAAAAGAAATATGAAAATTCTTTGGGTCAGATAATTTGTATGAATTCTCCATCTAAAGGCAGTTTAATCCTCATGCTTCCTGCTCCAGGCTGCTCATTTTCTGAATTTATCAACTTGCTGGCTCAGGCCATTGCATACAGCAGATATATGGGCCCCAAACTGTATTTCATATACCGGCTACTATTCCTTCAAGCTTACTTGAGAAAGATGATATTTTTACATTGAGTAGATTATCTATCATAAAATCATCACAGGAGAAAAAAGGTCACCTTTTCTTAAATTTACCTAGTACATGAAATTTATCAGATATTTTTAGAATGCCAGATTATCAGAATTTAACATCTTAGTTTAAAATTTAATTAGTAGAAACTAAGAAATAAGTCAATAGAAACCTCTTTAATTATCTAAGAAGCATTGCTTATATTAATTATGCGATACATGGACATTTATTCATTTATTTTACATTTACTCAAAATATATTGTTAAAAGCCTCCAGAAGATTTTTTCCTAATGTTAACCAGCCATTATCTTTAGCTAAGAAAAGACTGAGCCCAAAATGACTTTTAACTACCACAGAGAATGAAACAAGCAAACCTGAGGAAAGGTCCATTTTCCAAAACCTGAACTATGTATGCTGTACTATGGAACTGTTTCGAACTTTGAAAACACTGACATATAAATCAAGAAAAAATTGACTTGAAGTCTTTTTCAGTCTCTATAAAGAGTAGGTAAAATAGAATTATGTATGTATTTGTTTTCTAAAGGCTGTCACGTGAAAGGTACCACAGAGTAAAGGTTAAGAATGCACTTGAATTTTTATTCTGGCTCCAGAGTCCTAGCTATGTGACCTTGGGCAAATTACTTAAACTGTCCTAAGCTTTCATTTCTGTAAAATGGACAAGATAATAAAAATACCTATTCTCATAGATTTTAAGTAAAAAAATAAATGAATAAATGAAATAATAAATAAAAGTTGCTCGGCATGAGGCCTAGCACATAAAAAGCTCTCAATAAATATTGTTAACTGTAATTATTAAAATTGCAAAACACCTAAAAGCCAGTTGTTTTCTTCTGGTTATTTTTTTCTATGACCTGATCTTACTCATAATTTCTTGACTATATATTCTCCCCTTCTGCAATAATGTTCTACTTAGATTTTTCTTTGCTCCTAGAACGTTCTCTGGCTAATATCTCTTACCTCCACTCCGATCCTCACATAGGATTGGTGTGCTTCATTCTGATAGCTCTGTATCTGCATTTTTGTCACTGCTTGTGTCATTTTCTTGTTACTACTCAGTGTTTTAAAAAGTAAACTCAAGGAAGAACTAAACATTATAAGGAATTTATTGAGCCTAATGATTATCAAAACTGGACAAAAAGGGGTATTATTAAATATAAATCACACCAAGGGGGAAGAACTGATGACAGCAGCTGTGAAATGTCTGTACATGGTGGGAGGGAATCAGTGAACCCCAAAGAAATGAAAGAAAAAAATGGAAAGCCATAAAACTTACATGATTTACAAGAGAAACCTAAGCTTGATGAACAGCCTCTCAAGACTACAGGAGCCAGGAAAGTCACCTCTGGATGAATGTTTGGATATGACAGTAACACTGAAAGGACTAATCAGATGAGGACTACTTGTAAGAACAGAATGAGAAATAAGAAAAACGAACGTTTTTCCTGTATTGAGGGGACAATATCTTTGGGTGTACTAATATAGATGGGATGCTTAAGAATGCTTGTTAATGATGGCAATGGCAATAAGAATGACACATTTAAAAAAGCCAAAGTAAGAAATTCACTGACAAGATAAATTAAAATTAGAACCTATGGTGGCAAACATTGGGACAGGGTATCTGAGACAAAAGAGTTTAAAATAGGACTCTAAGGATTTTGTTGTGTGAAAAATCCTTCATGTGAACAACAGAAAAACAAACAGTTGGTTTACTGCAAAGATACATGCAGATGCATGGCTTTTTGCTTTGTGCCTGGATATGGATCAGCCTCTCAACTTCTATGAGCACTAAATTCAGTTAAAAACTAAAAACAAAGATATTGCCAAGGAAAGATGTATTACAACATCATACCTGAGTGAATAAACTATCAAGACAGGATGAACAAAATCTAATGGAATGGGACAAGCAAACAACAGAAGTCAAGGAAGCTTTCTATAGTGTTAAAATAAAAATACTACCAATCTTAGTATTTGTAGGAAAGCAGGTGAAGAATTTTTCTCAGAATCTATGTGGATAACTTCTATGAGAGTACTACAAATGTGAGGATTTTTTTTCAGAATTGCCTTTGCTTCCAAATGAAATTTTAAGACCATTCATAAAACAAATGAAATTTTATCAGAAATGAAACCTTTAAATTACCAAAAACAAAAGGCTAGAACACTCAAGTCTGTCACAAATATTGGATAACTCAGATGTAGGAAGATGTAGTTGGAAATATTTTCACTAAAGTCCTGACATCCTCCCTTCTTGAGAAGAAATCACCCTAATCTGCTGAAAATATATTTTTAGTTATAAATCAGTATTCGATGTGTATTCATTTGAAATCTCCATTTAGCTAAACAAACAAACAAATAAACAAACAACCTCTGTCCAAAAAAACACCCCACATTCATTCCCATTTCAACAGTAACTACGTAAGCTTCTAAAATCATCTTAAAAAAGAAAGCATCACTCTTCCTTCAAATGAAGGGTGCTTGTTTTTTCCAGTAGAGAATGTTCAGAAAATAATAATATGCAAGAATATCATGTGATAGTAAATATAGCCACCAGGTCAATATGATAATGTATGATTTTCAAGTTGAGCTTTTCTTTTATGCTACTATTCTGTAAAAAACTTTCTTTATTTTTCCACAATTAAAATATCTTTTTATCAAATTTGATATAAATACACCAGATATGATAAATATATTTCTGGCTTAAAATGACAACAATGCAAATTGTATGATAAAGACTATGTCATTATCCTATTTTTGATAAAATCTCTTTTTAAGTGATATCATTTCATGTTAGGCTTTTTTGTACTACTCGATATTATAATTAATAATTCATATTTTTGTCTTTCCCCTCTCACTTTGACAACTTTTATTTTTAATCGGTGGGCATGTGCCAAATTGGTTTGTTATTTATTTATAATGCAAAATGACAAGGGAATTGAATATGTGGAATAAGAGAGATTTTTCTTAAATATGACAAAATTTTCTTAGTAATGGTGATGTTTCTTGTTTACCCTTATGGACTCAAAGATTTTAGAGAGGTTAGATCAAATGGCATTAGAACCTCATATGACAATATGTGATAAATATATTAAATGGAAATGTTCATTTATGTTTTTAAAATTCATTTTAGTTTTGTGAAGACAGCTGGCACATGCATAAAAAGAGGACAAAAAATACCAAAATATGTAAAAGACTCCCTATTCTGATAGATCCTATAGTGCCAATTAAGTAAAAATTCTGACCAAACAGATCAATTTGTATTCTTTTCTAAATGCTAAATCATGCAAATTTAGTAGGAACAAATAGAGAAAACTTCAAAGATATTGAATTTCCATTGAAATAAATAAAAAGTTCTATCTATAGGGTTTTACGGAGCATAAAATAACCCCTTCAGTGCTTCCCGTAACCAGAAACCACATAATCTGAAGACTAGAGCATTGGATGGCTACTACAGAAAATTTGGAGTGTGTTCTCAAAGACATCAGCGGCCAAATCACCAGGGAAGCTGGTTAGAATGAAGAATCACAGGCCCACCCAAGAATGTCTGTGGAATTAGAATCTAAAGAATA
This sequence comes from Rousettus aegyptiacus, assembly GCF_014176215.1. NCBI lineage: Eukaryota > Metazoa > Chordata > Mammalia > Chiroptera > Pteropodidae > Rousettus > Rousettus aegyptiacus. Next base: position 59,583,611 of record NW_023416307.1, on the reverse strand, counting down.
TGGCCCTAGAACCTGCACTTTAAGGTAGCTTGTGAGGTATAATTAAATTTGAAAACAGTCTTAGGGACTGCTCTCACCAGAGCTTCCCATTGTCAGATAAGTCCTTTCTTTTTCCTTTTTTTAAATAATATTTTTACTTTTCAATTACAGTTGACATACAATATTATATTAGTTTCAGGTGTACAACATAGTGATCACACATTTATATAAGTTTTGAAGTGATCACATCGATAAATCTAGTACCTGTCTGTCACCATATATAGTTATTACAATATTACTAACTATATTCCTTACGCTATACTTTACATCCCTATGAGTCTTTTGTAACTACCAATTTGTACTTCTTAATCCCTTACCCTTTTTCACTCATATCCCCAAACCCCCTCCCATCTGGCAACCATCAAAATGTTCTCTGTCTCTATGAGCTTGTTTCTGCTTTGTTTGTTTATTTTGTTCTTTAGAGTCCATGTATAAGTAAAATCATATAGCATTTGTCTTTCTCTCTCTGGTTTGCTCCACTCAGCACAATACCCTCTAGGTCCATTCATGCTGTTGTAGATGGCATGATTTCATTATTTTTTATGACTGCATCATAGGACTACCAGAAGGAGAAGAGAGAGAGCAAGGAACTGAAAACCTAATTAAAGAAATAATGACAGAAAACTTCTCTAACCTGGTGAAGGAAACAGACATATAAGGCCAGGAAGTACAGAGAGTCCCAAACAAGATGAGCCCACACCAAGACACACCATAATGAAAATGTCAAAAGTGAGACAAAGAAAGAATTTCAAAAGCAGCAAGAGCAAAGCAGTTACTTACAAGAGAGTTCCCAGGAGATTGCCAACTATTTTTTAACAGAAACTTTGCAGGCCATAAGGGATTGGTGCAAAATATTCAAAGTGATGGAAAGAAAGGACCTAAAACCAAGATTATTCAGCAAAGCTATCACTTAGAATCAAGGAAAGATAAAAAGCTTCCGAGATAAGCACTTTCAATTCATTCTCTGTTTTAAACAATAGAGAATTCAGGAGACTCAACAGATTTGATTGAGTTATACATTTCCTCAAAGATTCCAGTGTCTCCTATGTCTTTCATAAATTTAAAAACTATAGTCCACTGTCACTGTCCTACTTTAACCAGCCCCTCTCTCTGCTCTACGTCTGTTGCTAACCTGTGCAAATCTTTGATGCTTTAACATTATTCAATTAGTCTCCGACATTTGTAACAAAGAAATTTTTCCCAACAATTTGGTCCCAAGTCCCATTAAAACTGACAAACTACATTTGCATATAATATTGACCACTTCAAAATAATTTTAAGACTTTAATTATTTTGATCATTATTAAAATGTAGGAGGTTTTAGGTTGACATTGAGCCAGATGTGGGAATTAATGTACGCGGAAGTCGAATCGTTTAACTATGGTTAACTCATTAAGTGGCAGAGTCTGAACTAGAGTGCAGGCATTCTGACATTATACCACCTTGTCTTTAAACCTGCTCCTTGAGCAAACCTTTCCCTGCCTTTATGGACTATGCCCATGTTATGGGCTCTGTATTTCTAAGATATTTTATCTATGCTTAGGTGTACATGGTATTTATCTTTCAAAAATGGACTATGAAGAAACCTAAGTTTATTGTGTTATATAGGATTATGCAATCTGGAGTGGTCCAGTTTGAAATGGCAGTAATAATGATAGTAATGCAGTCTTGTGAGGTACGAGCTAGATTTTTAAAGTTTACCATTTTGAATTTTCAAATTCATTTTAAGATTTGGTGTCACGGTGAATGTGAGAAATATAACTGTTGCCACATTGAACGTGTACCAAAAAGCTACTAATAGCCATGACTACTACTTGGTTAGTTCTATTTTTCTATTTGAATGTAACAATGCAAAGTGGTGCCTAGAATCTCACTCATAATTGCCATAAAATGAAAGAAAATAGAAACTATTAGCATGAGTATAATGTTAATTAATTGGTGATTTTTTAATGGAGTTCTATTGGACCAGATTACTTAAAAAATGTTCCCTGTGGGGAGGAAGAACACGCACATGCATGCGCACACACCCCACATATACAATACAAGTGTACATCAAAATGTTCATCATGAAGTTTTTAGGGAACAATATCAATAGATCCCTTACTTGGCATTGTAGGATCTTTCATAAATGGGAGCTTATTTAGATTTCAGCATTTTTGATTCCCAGAGGTTAGGATAGAGGGTGGGTGAAGGAAGAAGATAGTAGGTGGAGGGTGTGTGTGTGTGTGTGTGTGTGTGTGTGTGTGTGCACGCGTACATGTACACACACGTATGCATACCTGTGTGAATTTAAGCACTCTGAATTTAATGAATAAAAATGCCATTATTGTGTTTATATATCTTTGTGTGAAAGAGAACCAGAGTTTACATAGGCTTTATCCTAACACCTTTTGAGAATCCCTTTAAACATCGAAATGGATTTTATGAACACCTGAATGAATGTTTCTATTGAGTTTTCCAGAAGTGGGAACTGAGTACAGTTTAGAGAGCAATCTTTTTCACTATGATCAGTAGCAATCTTTTCCTTCCTTCGGAAGGCAAGCTATAGACATAAAAAGCATTAGATACACACTTAGAAAAAAATATTGTAGAATGCAACTGGTGTCTGAGAGATAAGGACAAGTTGCGATGGACTCCCTGGCTTCCTTCTGTCCCGAAATTCTCTGTTTCCCTATTTCCTATGGTTACCACCATGGAACATGTTAAAATCTCAGTAGGAACGCTGTTTCAACTTTTCCTTTCAAAACACAGTGAAAAAGCTTAATGGAAAAAAAATGTCCTTCCTATCTCCATGCCAGGCACAGTGTAAGATCCACAAACTTAAAAGCCAGGCAAACAGTCTTTTATGTGCCCCAAAGCTCAGCAAGTGACCTAGTGCTACAAAAATTCCCAAATAGGCATGTGACCTGACTAATGTGTGCTGTGAGATGAGTCAAGGAAAATGGAACCATCTGTACTTTTATTGGATAGTCAAGTAATTCCTCTCTGCCCATCCAAAAACATAATTTATACAGTTTAAGGGAAATATGATGGGAGATTTTTCAAAAAGGATCTAATTTTTTAAATTGGTGATATAAAATGATCTAAATAGTATAACCTAGTAAACACGGGCCAATGGGCTTAGATAGCCGTGACTACCTTAAAAATCGTTAGCACTCATCTGTGTACTAAGGCTTCTTTAAGACTTATGGTAGGGACTCAGGGGAAATCAACAGAATTAACAAACAACAATAATCTTTATGAAGTGGAGTGCAGGCACCCTTCCTCCTCTGCGATGAAAGCTACCAATTCTCTTAGAGTGGGTAATGGCAAAAAACAGCAATCAACTGAGGTTCCGTGTTAGTTTTTGTATATGTTTACAAGGCTTTGCCATTTGTTTCTTAAACCTATATGTCAACCACATATCATATCTCCATTATCTCAAATGGGAGTTTCAGTGGATTGGTTCTATTTTGCAAGTTTTTTATCTTAACGGGAAAGAGGAGGACAGAATAGTAATAGTTGGTACAACATGGTAATAATGGTTGAGTCTATCAAAGATTACACCTAACTTAATATGAATATTCAGGAAGCGAAAGGCAAGATGGAACTGAGCAGTATACTATGGATAAGGTGACAGTCAAGGGTCCATTGATAATCCTAAAATATTTTTCCTCTATCTCATAAACTGCTCTGTTCACTTTACAGATAAGGAAACAAAATGTGCATTATAACAATAACAGCAGCTAACCTGTAATAGATCTATACCACAAGCCAGGAACCATGTCAATGCTTAAATGTATCATCTCATTTAATTCTCACAAATATCCTCCAAGGCAAATGTTACTACTGGATTTTATAAAACAACTAAAGCTGACAGAGATTAAATAACTTGTTCAAGGTTGCACAGTTGAGTGGAAGAGTCAAGATATGAACTTGGATTTGTCTGACTTAAAAATCTAGGCTCTTAACAACTAGGCCGGTAGTTCCTGACTGTCACCAAGTGTCCTCATCTCTGCAGTGGCTTTTCCTCCACCACACCATGTACTCCTTGCCACATTTGTTTGTCATGACAGTAGATGTAATATACATGTGGAAATTTTTACAAAGCATTTGCGCAGAATAGGTCACAAGTCTACCAAAGAGAAACAAATTTATATGTATCTATGGGCTATGATGAATGAACACAAAGAAGCCTCAAATTTATTACTCTTATCTCCGAAAACGAAGTATAGGCAGGCTGGCCTTAAAAGCCCTTGATACCAAGGTATTCACTAAAATTTGGAATTGCCTCCTCCTCTCCTTTCACAAATCCTATAATCCCAAGGGGAAAAGATCCAGTTACCACTCCTTTACAATACTATTTCACTCAGGATCTCAAGGCTACCAAAGTCACTCACATCGTAAAAGCACTAGAAGTAAAGAAAAAATGGGGGTAGTAGAAAGACAGTAAGATTTCAGCTTGGAAGTTCTAGGTTTTTCTTTATATTCTGTCACTTTACTCTCGTGATTAAGGCCACTCTTTGCCTCATTTCCATTTCTGTACTTAAGCCACATCTCTCCTACTGCAGTGGTTTAAAAAGTGTCCTACCCACCAGCATTACCTGGAAATTCATTGGAAATGCAAATTATACGTCCCTGCCCTTGACTCAGAATCAGAAACTCTCAGGGTAGGGCCCAGTAATCTGTATTTCAACAAGCCCTCCAAATGATTCTGATCATCTCCAGGTCATCCTGATTAATCTACTTTATTAGCGTTATCTAAGGATAAAAGGTTATGCATAAAATTGTTATTTTTTATTATCTGCTTAAGTCAGAAATCTAAAATTCTCTCACATAAGTATTTAGAGAAATAATATTACAGCCTACCTTGGTTAGATTAATAACCTCATTTCTGAATTTCACTTTGAATGTGTAGACAAGGCCCAAGTCAACCAGAGGTTTTGCAATTAGCTTGGAGTCAAAGAAAAAGCAAGGAGTGGAGCTGAGAAAGAAATTCCAGAGTGAAGTTGATTTTAATTCAATCAAACTGTTAAGGTACCAACCATGCCCTTTCATCTATAATCACAATGAAATGTTTTATAAACACATCTCTATCTTTAGGCTTAGAAAATATAATAGTAACTTTTGGATTTTAAAATGAATTAACTTCTATAATTATGGGCTACAGGCAGCTCAAGAAGAAATGAGAAATTACAAGTTTTCTACAGTGAGAAGATGCAATTGCCCAAACCTCTCTACATGTGAAGTGCAGACAGTATTCCCCTTGATCGCCTCACATTTCCGATTATTGCAATGGTGGAAAACATGATAAAAGTATATAGATACATGGTGCGTTCACTCTAATATATATTCTATGTATATTTCTGTAATATTATATTATTTGGATACTATAAAACATAAACTGGTTTTAGGGGATGCTTTGGGATTCCCCCCTTTCCTGTCAGCAGCACTCAGTCTTTTTACTGTAATTTACCTGATACAGCTGCTAAGATGCTTGATACTTTTACATGCAAGGGTGCAGAAAAACAGAGAGAGAGGGAATGGATTGTTAATGAAATTCTCTGATTGTAAAAAGCACTTTGGAATGATCGGGTGGTAAATAATAATAAGAGGAAATAACATAAAGTGCATAGATGCTATAGCAATAGTCACTATATAAATGCAGAAGAGAATTTGCATTTTATGCAGCTTGTGTGTGTGTGTATAGAATATACAGTTGCTAATTTTTCAATAATACTGGTAAAATATTGTTCAAAATCGGTTCTTGCTGTCTTATTACTTTTAAAAGACATCATATAGAAATACTCTATTTCTCCTAGTGAAATGGAGAATGCACGCAGTGTCCAGAGAAAGCCTCTTTGCACACGTGGGAAAAAAAAAGAGCTCAGATAAAAGGAGAGAACGAAGGAGAGAAAATAGTAACACTATTAGAGCAGGTAGAGTCATGTACAAAGGTGAACTTTGAGAAACATTGGGAACGAATAACTGTTAATGTGTGACAGAGGAACTACAGTGAAGATATGTGATCATACATCGAAAACTCAAATACACACATTTTCTCTTTGTTGGACTGTTTTTTCTAGTGGTGGTTGTTTTTAAATAGAAACAAGGAGAGGGGAGTGAGAAGTGTGTTTTTGGTTTTTGTTTTTGTGTTTTTTGTTGTTGTTACTGTCGTTTAGTTCAGCTATAACATTAACAGCGACCCTATACTGGATTCTTCCAACAGTTCCATGACCTCGACGCTTATTACAAATTTGCCTTCAGTTTTCTTGTTACTTTTCCTTAGTAGTTGTTCATAACCCAATGCCCATTCAGCAAGTATACTAAATCCTAGTCCATGGTTACTATGCTTTCGAAGAGATGGGAGGCTGTTTGGAGTTGTGGAGATTTTCTTAGTCATAGGGGAAGACTCTGATTAGGATTCTAAGAAAGCAGAGACCTTAATAAAAAGACCACCATCCAAACAGTATTGAGCTCTGAAGACTGAATCAGACAAAATATACAATTATCTCTCATCCTTTGTCTTCTCCTTTTGGAGAAGAAAAGATTGTTTTTAGGATCTTTTCTCTCCCTGGTCATTAAAAAGCAGGATTGGACTTGCACATACAGCTGTATTTCAAAATATCTCGAATTTCCAATTTGGAAGAAGATGTAAACTTTCTCAGAGAAACACAGAGAAAACAAATCTGCATATTCACAGAACTCTCACTTATTTCTAGAATAGAAAAATGGAGATATAACTGCCAACATAAGATAGAAGTAATAATATCAGTAATAATAATATTAATATCAATACTTTGGATTCTAGAGCATGTTTTATCACAAACAAATTCACCTGTGTTAACAAAGAATCCAGGGCAAGGAGGTCATGAAGACTGTATTTCTATCTTCAGGATTCAGCCCAAATCAGACTCTCCGGAAAGCTGTAAACGCTCACAGAACAAACTTTACCAATGAGATTGGAATGAATGCTGGGATCGTGACATAAAAGCATCTCCCTGTCCCTTGTTCTAAAAGTTAACTATTAAACCATATGTTGTTCATCCTGATTTGGTTTGCTCAATTCTAGAAACAAGGACACACTGATCAGATTGCCCTGGGCAATTGAAAACCTAGTGAAGCCTTTGTGAAGACAGTGTTCTTCCCACCATCGTGACCGAAAAGGCTTCTATTATCAGACTATCAATTCTGAGTCACTGGTGAAAAGAGGGAAAGTATCTTCTTTTAAAGAAGGAGTTCTTTCTTTTGTTGAGTTTTCTGGTTTTGGTAAACTAAACATTTTAAGTGCTTAATTTCCTCCCCTCACCCCTTAATTCCCTTCTTTTACTCTAGTCTATTCTTTTAATTATTTACAGACTTGCTTGTCTGGACACTTTGTTCTAGTAGAAGTTGGCGGACTTTTTTCAACACCTTTTAGTGGAATGCAATAATAGATGCATAGAGAAGGAATTGGTCTTAAAGGTACTTTAGGTTTCATCTGTGACAGAGATCTTTTCCTTTTGTTGATTTTTTTCTGTGCACTGTCCACTCTACAGCTTGAAATGGCTACGACAGTGTTTGAAAAATTGGTTGTTAGCTACTGTTCAAACAATTTTTCAAAAAAAGTTCTTGTAAGCCCCATTTTACTCTGTTTTAAGCAGGGTCTTGTTAGGGTTGGTTTCGTTTTCTTTGTGGAGTCATGCTGGCAGAGAAACACAGTCTAGAACATTGCTTTTAAATGTGGTATAATTGGGATTATAACCATATTGAATCTGTATTCAAAATTTATTAGATTGAGCCATGTGCAGCTAAAAGAAAAAAGAGGTCATAAGGCTTCAATACTTTTCATAAATATGAACACCAGGGAATGCAAATGTTAAAATTCACCAAGCATTATATGATATCCCATTGTTGGAAAAATATTTTCTCAAGTCCAAGATTCATGGTGTAGGGAGAGGATGGGGTATTTACATGTGAGATCTTCCTCCATATATTTGCTAGTGAGTATCTGTGGATATCCCTTAATATCTATATAATTTCCAGTTGTGAAAATGATACACAAACAACATGACAGGAAATCCATTTTGAATACAAATAAGAATGGAAAACTTTCCTATTAGAATCTTCTAGGACTGTTGATTTTCACTTATATTTCATGGATTCAATAATTTGCAGGGAATAAAAATTAAAGAAATTTGAGAGTAAGAGATAGCGTGAAAATAGCTAATAGTATCCAGATTTGTAGCAAATGGTAATACTTGTTTAAAAAACAGGATTTATGGCCAAGTTCCATAGTGATTATTGATAAATATATAATAAAACTTTCTGGTTCTTCACCAAATGAGAGTGAAACATCTACCCCATTTCAAATTTAGAGTAATAAATTATAATGAAGATACATATCAAAGTTGGCAATGGCCAGTCTTTGAAAGAAGGAAATTGAGCATTCATTGTGATCAGAGGAAGGGTGAGCAAGGGAGATGCAGCCCAGGGTAAGCATTCTTGATGTGTAATCTGAAACCCAGCATCATATAATAAAGTTTTTTTAATTCTATATTTTGAGGAAATATTTGGAAAAAATATGCTTTCAGAGGTTTTGTTGTAGTTTCTTATTTTCCTTCTTCTTTGTTCTTCTTCTTTTTTTTTTTTTTTTAGTTAAAATTTCACTTTAAATTCTAGGGAAATTTCAGAAGCTCCTCTTAGAGCTTCTGACCCAAATTTAGTATGTGGCTGTAGCAAAATAAAGTACTAAGCCAATCCACACTAACCCCCAAATCCTTGCTCAGAGGAAGGTCTTGGGGCTTCGAGTACAACCTGGAAAGTTCAATGGTTCAAATGCAAAAGGACAAACTGGGAAACCAGGCCTGAGCACCACCCTGGAAAATAGATTCTTGATCTGAAGGGCACTTCCAGCATTGCTTTACTGTATGCGAAAATCACGGCTAAATTATATATCTCTACTTTTGGCGAGCTTGAGGAAGAGACAGTGTGTTATTTTTCTTTCTGTATATATTTTTTAAACCGTAAAGTGTAAAAAGCGCTATAAAAAAGTAAAGTGGCATAAATGCCTCATACAAGAAATATACAGATGACTGCATTGAAAATATATCATATTTGCTTCATAAAGTACTAAGTACTACTATTACTACTACTACTAACAATAATTTTTCAGAAATTAGATGAAGAATAGGTCCTTCAGAATATACCTGCTGAAAATAATTTTAATTTTAGTGAAAATGACTAGGATAAGTCACAGGAGGCTTTTGATGGGAAATCAGAAACTTCTGGTCTATGGACTACCCATTTTAAGAACTAGTTTCTTCTGAACTAGTAATAACCTGTCTCCTGAAACCAAGGGAGCAGTAAAGAAAATCACCTATACTCATGTGCTTCATCCTTCTGGAGATCTAGTAAATCCACAGCTTTGGGTTCACAGTCCTATAAAAATAATGATGCAGTGAAATCTTATCACTTTGTTTGCTTTGATGAAATTGGCTCTGCCCTCAATTAAATTATACTACAAACTTCTTTCCCATCACCAATACCATAAATATAGAACCAGATACAAGCATGTGGTAATGGAGAAAGGATGAGTTTTAGCCTTAGAACCTTATACTTGTATCCTATTTCCACCCTTTAACAAGTCATTTAACCTCTCTAGGTCAAAGTTTTCTCATCTATTAAGTGAAGATAATGGTACCTATCTCACATGATTGTTTTAAGAATTAAATGTAAAATGCTTGGTGCAGAGAGGTCATTCAATAAATGGCAGCCAAATCACTGCCTGCAGTAAAATCCAGATAAAACATATTTAGCCATGACTGTTGCTCTGTGAGTTAAGTCTGGTATCCACGCTTCAAAATCCATTAAGTCAAAATAATTTGGTCATTTTAGCAGTACTCTTTAGAGATTTTTTAAAAATGACATTTCCCAAAAGACATGCTAGCTTATGGTTATAGGGAATTCCTGTAGTTAAAAGAGAGCTTTATTCAGTTCATAATATAGTGTATCTAGTCTTGTACCCCAAATCCAGGACCATAAAGACCTTTCATCATAAAGGATAAGAGCAACATTTAAATAACCAGATTTTAAAAAATTATAGTAAGAAGTGAATATAGATTATCAGGATGACAGGAAGTACCCAAAGTCAAAGCAGCGTGGAGAAGAAATGTGCCCTGTATGAACAGCCTGCAGATGAGAAAGAATGGAAAGACACTTTAAATAGGAGAGAGAAATGGAGGAGTAAAGAACAACATTGAGACCTAGAAAACTGTAGGTTTTCGAAACTGACTCTAAGGTGAGAGGTAAAAAATGATTTAAGGATATATATCTGTGGGAAGGAAAGCTGTGAGAGCAAAATTCCTAGGAACTGAGGATTATTTAAGAAAAAAAAAATCCTTAAGTGGTATGATCCAAGGTGGTGCTCGCTTCAGAAAATACAAATATTGATGGGTTAAATCAGGACTGAGAAAAATATAAAGCCAAATATGGACAAATCTCAGGAAAAAAAATAGGCAGCTTGGGACTCAACTGTCATCACAATTCATTTGTGTTTCACATCCCACTGTTTGTGACATTAACAGAATTTCGAATTTAGCAATGAACTATTTTTGTATTTGTGAATCTCTGCAGCCATTTTCCATATGTAGCTACCACTGCAACTAGAAACAATAGCCTTTTGATCTTTAAAATGCTTGCAATTAATACTATTCAAATTTGGGGTCACTTAAGAGTCTCTTAAGTTAATTCACTTCTTCTACCATTTGAAGTGGAGTGTAATCCCCGCTCTTTACTTGCATTAAATTCAAATTATTTGTCTATTTTAGTAACATACCTTTTGGTAGTTTTGCTTTTACTGTCATTTTTCAAAAGATAAAGTTAGTTTTAGATTTTTGAGTTCTATTTTCATTTAACTAGAATAACTAAAGCAATTTCGTGAAGGAATTTAAATAGAAAAAATTTACCGGGTTCCTACTGTGTTAAATATTAAGCAAGGCAATTTCAAATATTAGTATTTACATCTCAGTATATATCAATCATAAATATTCTATGCATACTATATATAATGAGCTTATATTCATTGTACACGGGGCTTTTATGTTCTTATTTTTGTTATTGCTGTTAGTGAATATCATTTATTGAGTAACTATTATGTTTCAAGAACTCTTCTAGGCACACATACCACGCAACAAAGCCATTATTGCTCCATTTTCCATCTGAGGACTCAGACACTAGATATAGCATGTCTGTAATATAGTAATTTGCAAATATAGAGGTGATAGCCAAATATATGGCTCTGCAACTAAAAAGTCTACACTCATTTCATTGTATAATTCTGCCTTTCACATTGGTGCAAGCCTACAATTTTAAAGGGTTAATATAATGTGCTGTCAAGATTTAAAGAATTGCTTTTTTTCTAAAATATTGTTATTCCATTGCATCATCATTCTCTTAAAATTGTTTACTCTTCTACAGAACATCTACATTGATGTTTACATGCCTTTTCTTATAAAATGTAATTCGACTAAAAAAATTATTTAAGTACCTACTATGTGGCACCGGTTAGGCAAGATATCTTTGTTCACCATCACGTTAAAATACAGATCTTCACAATGTAGTATCCTCTACTTCCTAAAGACATATCTTTAGGTAAAATTGTATTTCTAATCTTTTCAGTCACTGACGGTATAAAGAACTGTAGCACCATGAGAAGAACATTAGGTCTTTGGATTTAAAAGTTCCTTTTAATAAAACAGACCTAGTTAGTTACAAATCATCGAAATAAAATCTGTAACATGAGGGCATTTAAGGCAGATTTAAACATCATTTTTACCTGGAAACAGAAAATTAGCCTGGATAATAAGAAAAAAAGCATGTATCTACTGAGCTCAATTATTTTATAATTTTCATCTATAAACCCAGATTCTTAGTGTGTATCAATCACAAAGAATATCTCTGACCCACCCTCAGTAAAAAATATGTTTTGAGTTTGGCAATAGCGATAATGGAGTTGCACTGGACAAACTATATTCAGCAAGTTTCCTTGCTAATGAAAAATAACTGTAATAGTAATAAATTAGTAATCAGCATAATAATAATGATAGCATTTATTGAATACTTTACTAGGTGCCAAGTATGGCATTTAGCTCTTTACGTGCATTATCTTATTAATTTCTCAAAATATCTCATGAGATACATGCTGTTAATAAAGATACTGAGATATACGCAGGTTAAATAACTTGCCCAAGATCACTGAGATAGTGAAGCAGAACCAATGAGTCTGACTATAGTACCTACACTAACTAGGTGGGGGTTCCAGCAGGCACTATGATGTTTGGATGGCAGAATACTGCACTTGTGATGTTCTGTCTATATCAGCGAGGGTTAGTACCCAGCTGGTTTGTAAGCCCAAATCTGAAGACCACTAATAGGAGTTAAAGTTTGAGTTGCTGCTATTCATTCTGCCTGCTAATGAAAATCCTCCCTTCTGAGAAGACAGTGGCTGGCTGGATAATCCTGGAACATAACACATGCTCAAAAAAATATCTGATAAATGTTAACAGTGGTTTCTCTAAGTGTTAACAGGTGATTTCCACTGCTCCTCCCCCCGCCCGCCCCCCCTCCTTTTTAGGCAAGGTAACCCTCACAGATTGCAAAGGCCTTGCCAGCTTACAATTCTGGTCTTCCTAGGTGGTCTCCCATCCAAGTACTAACCAGGGCTGACCCTGCTTAGCTTCTGAGATCAGACTGGATCCGGCTTGTTCAGGGTAGCATGGCCGTACACTGCCTCTCCTTTCTTTAAAAAAAATATATATATATTGTCCTATTGTCCGCAATATTTTCACGAGGGCACATATTAGTTAGGCAATCAGCTAAAAATTAGAACTTTAAGAATTTCTTTTTGTTTTGTTTTTCCTATTAGGTGTCAGTCTCAGTTAAAATATAACTTCATCTGGAAACCTTTCATGTTACTCTACACTCTCATCTATTCAAGGACTGTACAGTACTCTTTACTCTGTCCTCCACAGAACCTTATCAAAGCCACATGCTATTGCTAGTTGTCTTCTCTGCTTTAGTCCCTTGAATACTGACCCCATAACTTATCAACCTCTTAGACCCCTGGAAATCCTGAACACTAGCATTCTGTTAAACAACAACAAACACCCAAACAGTACACACACATACTAGAACAAGTAAAGAGAAAAAAAAGAATAATCTTTTCACACTTTGTTTCTCCCCTTACATTATGTACAGGCCCCCAAGAGAAAGAGCTTCCCACAACAAAGAGTGCCCTGAATTGACTGGTATGTTCCCCAGAGAAGTTTATTAATACATCAAGAAACATATATTTATACACACTCATACATACACACATTATAAAATAACATGAATATAATTGGAAGTAATTGGGAATGCAGTAAGCAATGTCTCCAAAATAAAGCTTATTATTTTTACATTTATATTTTATTACTTTACACTTTATACTTAGTAATTTTATTCCTTCTCTACCTTAATATATTATATATCCTAATATATTCATACCTAATATAGATCATAAAAGTAGAGACTATTTTATTCACCACTGTATTCCTAGTTCCTAGAAAATGGCATGCTTCTAAATACTCAATAAATATGTGGTGAAGAGAAGGGAAGGAAAGAAAAAAAAGATATAAAAGTTTTTATAATATTTCTCATATTATTCTGGAAATAATAGGGGGTGGGTGTCTCCAGTACTTTTCCAAGAAAACATGAATCACCCATGAAATTCTGAGCTCTCATCCTGCTTCTCATGGCTGCTACCAAACAAATTCCTTCACACACAGTATGTCACTTCTAGCCTGTTGATAGCCAAGTTCTGGCACTGCTGAGACTTGGGGGCAGAGTGAGTCCCACCTGCCAATTAGGGATGCTGCTGCCATATAGGCTCCAGCATTTCCTACAAGTCAGCTGAGCTCCCAGAGGGGCAGTGGGAAGAGACTTGCAAGTCTTCACAATGTCAGGTGCACCCACACATTTCTATCCTCTTCTCAAAAAGGATCCTGGTAACACATTAATGATTGATGATGAGAGAAAGGAAATCGGAGGGACCCATGACACCTCCCATCCCAGTCTTGTCACATGCTTTCTCTCACTGAGGGATAGAAGGAGGACCCTACACAGGGTTTCTTATGTTTTGCAGCTTCCAAATTGCAGCAGGGTCTTCCCATTATGAAACTGCTATCAACAAGTGTCTACTTATACTGACATAATACAATGGAAATCTTGAGCTTCATTCAAAAGGAGATTATGTGGCAATTCATACTCATCCTAGTATCGAGACAATAATATCCTAGTAATAATAAATTATCCTAGATTATGAGGTTTTTCAGACAACAGACTGATGTTTTCTTTTTCATCTTTGTATCTCTAGTACCCAGCCCCAACATATGACTTAGCATATTGTAGTTTTCAATGAAAGATAGTTAAAAATGCTAGCTAAAAAAATTAAGGAATGTTTTCTGCAATGCAGAGTGTTCTTCTAAGCCCAATCTTTCCAGTTTTATTAGTGGGCAATCATTACTTATATTGAACAAACATTAGCGTTTTGGTTAGTTTGAATATAAATCTGTACTAACTGTGGTATAGAAATTCTACCATTTTATGTTCATATACTAGAAAATTTAAAGTCACAATCTTGAAACGGTGGTTTTCAGACTTTAGTGTGCATAACAAACCCTGGCAGCTTCCTAAACTGCAGATCTCCCGGCTCTATCCTCAGAACTTCTAATTCAGAAATTCTGGAATGGGATCCAGGAATCTTCCTTTTGACAAGCACCTTAGGTAATTCTGCTACAGGTGGTCCTTGGACTACTTACTATGGGTTGGGTTACAAAGGTAATGCAAAAGAAATCTTTATGCTTCACCTTTTCAATATAGAGAAAAACTAGCATATTCAACGTCGCTTAAACATGAAAATTACCTGTGAAAAAGACCATACAGTTTGCTAAGACTTTTGAAAATGAAACAAGGGAAGATGCCAGGGCAAGAAACACTACATTTCCAGCCAAAAAGGGTTTTTAAAAAAATTTCACAGTGCGTTTAAAGTAAAAGGAATGGCAGCAGTGCAGCAATGTTTCACAAACAACTTAGGGAAGCAATGTTGACTCAAGAGATTTATTTGAGAAAAAAATGTGTTTTAATAGCTATTATAACAGGAGATGCCTTCTAAATCTTTGATTTATGATAAAAATGTATGTATATATTTATATTAAACAATTTTTAGAATTCCCTCTTGGACTTCCTATTTTCCATAAGATCTCTGTCTTGCCAATATCATTGCTCCTCTCCCCCTGATACTTATCCCCTGGGATTGAAAGTCTACTCCTCCATGCATGTCCCAGGGAAGGTACTGTTTCTGCTCCTCCCTGACCTTTTGGTCTCTGCAGCCTACAATTATTTTCAATGGGTGTCGTCTCAGCATTGAGTTCTCTAAAAACTCAGAGTCTGTCACTTTTTTCAAGAGCTTTAGTTAATGAATGATGGAAAATATTTTATTATTCTTATGAATGCTGTAACTTGCATAACTTGTCATGGTTTTCTCTTCCACTTGGCTGCAAGAAAGTTTAAAGGCAAATGCGTAGCACTTTACTGAATGTGGTTTGTGTCCTGACCTCACTCCAGACTTCATTTTTGTATCCTTGCCCTTGTTTATTGTTTCGTTTTATTTTGTTCATCTTTCATATCTACTTCTAATCCATATATCTTACTGTATTATCTATTTCTTTTTCAACCATTTCAATTATCTCACTAGAACAAGGTAGCAGAAATAAAGGAAGAAAACAATAAGTGTGTGTGTGTGTGTGTGTGTGTATTAGGAATATATATATGAAACACGTCAAAAATATAAAATAAAAACTAACCCCCTCAAAAACTGGAGGTATTTGTAGGCTTTGGGCTATTAGGTTCACTTAATTACTGCAATTAAAAGAGGCATAAAATTCAAACACCACTACGAGAAGATCCACATGAAATTAAATATAGGTATTTTCATCACAGATCATTATTCTGACATCTTTCAGTTCTGAAAGCCAACTATTGCTGTGTTAAAAGCTGTGTTATTCTTTAGACTGTCCAAAAAAGTCCTAGGCTTCATCAGCCTAACAAAATGTACAATATTGAAAAGATTTTTTTAAAAAAGTTATGTATGCATCTGTATCATTTACATCTATGTATTTCAAATATATATACATGTATATGTACATATACGCCTTTTTACCTATAATCTTCAAACTAAACACCTCAGTCCTTTGTCTTCATTATTATTTTCCTTTTAAAAAATAATTTTCATTAAGCAGCAAATAGCGATAAGTAATCTCAACACCAAAAGCTTATCTCCGGGCAGGGTTTAGTCTGGGTTTAGTATTTTCTGCATTTCCTCTGATAGTGCTCCAGCTAGTCTTAGTCTAACTCTAGTAAAACTCGGGTAGGTTAGAAGAACTGTAATTGGGCACTCGACATCTTCACAATGATACTCATCTTGACTGTCTTTATATGACTGCTCTGAGCTGAAATATTATTATGTTTGGGACCTAGTTTTAATTTCTGGATCTTGTATCCTTTCAGAAACCAAAGGAATATAGTATTGCCCTAGACTACTGCAAAGTAATGCTAATATTTTTGTCCCCCCCCACCCACCTGCCCCCAGCATAGCCAACCAATAACCTATTCGTTCTTCCATTATATCTCAGCTGGATTATGGAAGTGCTTTTAGTCTGACCTCCTTGCGTCTCTTGCAACTCATTTGTAGACAGTCCAGAAGTTAGCAGCTGGACTTCATTTTTGTTTCAGCAGTCACCGTTTTATAACGTTTCTCCAATTCACTGCTAGTTTCACTATTGACAAGTCATTCTCAAACTCCAAAAGGTATTTAAATTTGGTGTGTTAAATCAGAGAGCAAATATTACCACTAACTTGCCATAGGTTCATGCCACTCAACTACATGTTACTGTTCATTCCCTATATATTAAAAGGATGCAATGCTACTATTCTACCACCGAAGACCAATGAAATACTTAGCAAAAGTAACTGGTTACAAAACACTTTTAAACATCAAAGTGCTGTATTATTTTTAAATCTTGCATAGAACTCTGGTTCAATTTTTGAGTCTTTCCAAGTCCTCATAATTTTGCGGTATTCATAATAAAGCAGGCAGATGGTTTAGTCTCTGAACACATGTTTTAAATGCCCCTTTTGCTATTTCAAAATAATGGACAAAATTGTGCCCTCAAATAGTCACAAGAAACTTTAAGGAGGCTTCCTCTTAAAAGCTGAGGACAAAATGTGATCCAGTGGAAATTAAAACTTTCAAAAATACATTTTCTAAACTTTTTTATGAGCTATATTCTACATAGTAAGGCAAACTGTATTTTTTAAATAAAATAGGATATAGTAAGAAAGAATCTTAACCAGCATAATGCTGCATAATTCAAGAAATAGATTAGAAGGTAAAATATAAGTTTTATATACATTTATTTTAAAATTCTGATTCTCTAAAACCTTATGACAGTGTGATTTAATTTCTGGGTGATTGCCAGATTTTCCTTTTTGATTATTCCTATTATTATTACTATCATGTAGCTGCTTTATCATTAAAGTACTTTACAATTATTAATTAGTTAATTTATTTTAAATTATGTTTATGCCTCTGTTTTAAATCCATATTATTCATAGTTATTACAACTCTAAAATGCTATTTCATCAGCCAATTATTCTCATTTCAAAAACAGTTTGTTGTCGATAAAAGCACTTTTTCCAGGTTTTCATAGGATATAAAATTTATCCTCAGTGGATATATGTGTTTTGATAATGCTGTTCACAAAATCTAGCTGTACTTAGGAGAGTATCTCTGCTTCTTGGTGTGTGCATTTTATCTATAGAATGAGACTTTGTTTTCAGACTTATATATTTATGTATCTAAATTTGGTTTTGGAAAAGCCTCTAAACTAGTTTCACTTACCTTAGAATGTCCACAATACTCAGTAGTCTGACCGACATTTCATGTAAAAAGACTACACAATTGACAATAAGGACACTCTGGATATTACAGAAGCCCGAAGTCTAAGTAACTACGTATTCCAAAACTGTAATGTCCCTTTAGAAATTCTGAAAAAGAACTGGCTTAGTCCTAACGTAAAACAGAGTTTACTTTAAAAAATAAATGCAATACTTGTACCCAAATGTTTTTGGGACACTATCAAGACAGTTTATAATTAACAGTGTTGAGAATAATTCAAGAGCCTTAAATCAAGTGATAATTTAATACATATATCCAACAAAGTTTATATATTAATATATTCTTCTGCTGATAAAGACATAAAGTAACTGAGAAAACCCTCCCTCCTTGTTGCTCTAACTTTCACAATAAATGCAGCACTAAAAGTAATTTCTCAGTCAACTTAGAAATACGCCACGCAGTATTCCAATAAACAACAACTTGATTTTAAAAACTCACCATATTAAAAATTTCCCCCATCTTTCCCTTGCTTCCCCTTGTCCTTTCACTTTCCATACACACACAATCACACTTACCTGCACAAGTCTGAAACATCAGTCTATATATATTTTTTGAAATGTACTCTGTACCGATGCATTTTTTCTGTGTTTCTTTCTAACCCTCGGGAATGTTAAGAATTTAGGAAGAGAGCCACAGCTTAAGAGAGCAATTATTTGCCAGTAAATACTCAATTTGCTTGTCCTGTGATTTTTCTTCTAACTTGAATATTCAATAATCCGTCCCTGACTGCGTCACAAGCACAAAAAGTCTTTTCTCTAAAGAAGAACACTTTCGCCAATCAACCTTCAGCCACGCCAGGGCACAGCTCGTCAGGGTGATTTGTTAGCTTTAATTAATAATTCCTCTCGCTGGCCATTTTAACAAATAACACAGTGAGACTGGGACGCTAGATGGCTATGATTCAGGCCGATAAAACTACAGTGGAAAGGGGGTGGGGAAGGGTGTGGGGGGAATTCAGATGCCGTTTATAAACACCTCTAATCATACTCTTTCAGTTTATAATATAGAGGACATCTCAGCTGAATTACCACGCTATGTCCACCAATTTGTATTCAGATGGGAGCCATATGTTCCTCCACTTTATCTGCTAAGGTCTCCTCAGTGCCAACACAGTCATCGGGCAGACAACATTTACAAAAGAGGTCTCTAGCCTCCAGATTGCAAAAGTTTACTGCAGGGTGAAGTTGAGAAATCAGACATACACGACACTTCTCAGTGAGCCTGTGTAACAGCCTAGAAACACAGAGGTAAGAATTATGAGTATCAGATTTATTCTAATTCTGCTGTTTGATACTGGGCATTTCATGTAGTTTCCTTTTCTCTTAAAAAAAAAAAAATCTCATACCTCATCCTCAACACAGCTAACAATAATGGCTGATTCGTTCATGTATTCCACATTTATTGAATCCCAACTGTATGTCAAGCACTGTATTAAATGCTGAGATTTTTTTTTAAATAAGAGTTTTCCAGTTAACTGACATTATCCAAGTACTTTTATTTTTTTAAACACACAGATAATGTGCTTGAACAAAGTCACCGAACAGTACACAAATAAAGATTTATAACACTACCTGTGTGGTTCGACCAAGTAATCAATGCTTGACAGCACACTTGAGTCCATGTGTAAAAGTGATACTCAGAGTAAAAACAAAGATACAAACAGGTTAAAAAAAAAATGTTTTTGCAAAGTTTAGACAATTTCCCTCAAAGTGACAAGAGCAGGCAGAAACATAACAATCTGTTCATAAGCAATGTTAAAACTTCACAAGCACTTGAGGAACATGCTAATACACAGAAAATTTTATTCACATCCCTGATGAAATGTGTGTGTGTGTGTTTTCATGTGTGTGGCTACAAGTTCATTAAATAATTGGAAACATGTGCACTGAGTACCTACCTACTCTATCCTAGGAAGTAAATAATACTGCGTACCAAGAGGTGAATAAAGCACAACTCTTATCTTCAAGAAGCTCACAGTTTAGTCACTAGACTTTAAAAGAGAAAATATACATCTAAATAGAAAACTATAATACAATATAGCAAGAACAATGACACAAATATGCCTAAAAGTATGAGGCAGGGCTACTAGAAGTGATGCATAGACTGTTTCTAAAGGTGGCATTGAAATATCATTGGTAGGATACCATTGGTAGAGAGAGGCAAATCTTTGAACCCTTTCTAAAACTCTTACTAGAGTAAGATTACCATTTGGGAACTATGGTAGTTAAAGCATGATACTTTCAGATCCATAAGGGTAAACATTACAGGATTTAAAAATCAATTTCTTAAGAAAAAAATATTCCCCCAAACCATAATATTCTGACATCATCAGAAAAGTATGCAGCATCTCCAGAACTGGGACAAATGGTGACAATGTATGTTTCTTACTTTCAGTGTGTTTCAGGCAAATAGGAAGCACTCATGACATGTGCTGCCTTTTTGCTTTTTTTCTAGCCCATTTATTTTCTTTTAATATGTACATACTTGTATAGCTTCTATTTTCAATGTACCATAAGATAAATCACATCTGCATGGCCATTAGGATGGGGAAAATATACATCCATTTATTGGTCACACATATAACTCTAGCCAGAGACTTACATGGTACTAAGGGTGAAATGTTGAGGAAAAGAAATGATACCTCTAATTCTCCCCAAAAAGGCTCTTTTGGAGTCAGTAAATGCTCCTGCAAATTGCATAGCAGAATCACATGCTATGGCAGCCCCCTTCTCCCTTATTAAAACTACACAGACTCCTATTTTACATCTTTAGAAGTGGCATGAGATAGCTCTTTAAATAGTGGGGAGGAGTACTTCGAGTCAAAAAGGCTTACATTTGAATCTTGGCTTGGCCACTTCCTATCTGTTATATCTTTGGTCAAATCAATCAGGTTCTCTGAGGCTCACTTTTCTCATCTCTAAAATGGTTTCTTGTGAAAATTGAAGGAGAAAATGTATATAAGGTGCATAGCATAGAAACCAGCCCAGAATAGGTGTAAAGTATATGGTGTTTGAAGTATTCAAAGTTAAAGCTTATCATATATAACTAAGATTTACTATTTCTGGACCAAACGACAAATATATTATCTAAGCCTGCCTTAGACAATAAATATAAATAAGTCTTAGCTAAAGTAAATTGCACTTGGTAGTCTGGTAGAATTTCCTTTGAGAATATTAATAATATAGCTGAAATGTCTGTGTTTCAGAAAACAGAGCTGACAGACGAAATAGAGATAAATGACATAGGAATTTACGAGTTAATAATAGAAAAAATTCTTACTTTTCCATGTGATTAATACGATAGTACATTTCATTTAGTGGAGATGGAGAAGCTTATTTGGGATTCACTGGAAATGCCACCACTCAGCATAACCATACACTCTCCTCAGATAATCCGATGCTGCTCACTTTAACTACCGGCTAACTACCAGCATCCTCCAACTTCAGGCATTCTGAGGCCCTCTCCACATACTCTCTTCTTTTTTACCCTTAATTAAATCCAGCCATCTCCAGTTCTTGACCGAAAGTATGGAACAAATACTAGTGGAACACACATTTACCGATGTTGATAAAGTTGGTCTAGGTAAAATGAGATATTTCTTCACGGAAGAGTCACTGGAGAGGCTTCACAAAGACACTTCTCATTTATTTGAATGTGTATGTGAAATTTCTCCTTTGGGGATCCCTTTGGCATAAGGAACTGCCTGGACCCTCCATCATTGGTATTTATCCTATGGCCTCTGGCTGAGATCAGTTTTGTATGGGAAAACTAGCAGATGAGTTAACCAATATAGGCACTGCCTGAGCCACACTAACCTAAGTGGGATATCCTGGGCAGCTAGAGCATTCTAGAATCTGATATTTCTCCACGAGAGATCCTAACTGGTAGGAGGGAAAGGATAGAAGACTACTTCATGTACTCTTTTCCCGAAGATACCTGCACTGGTGGCAACAGCCTAGTAAACCTTTGACCTGGTTGGGTCCTTTCTTCCTTATTAACTAATTGTCTGGGTCTCCAACATTCTATGGGAAGTTTCCTCTTCTGGTTGAAAATGATGATAAGCAGAAGTTATTACAGAAATATTTCAAAGTTCATGATATTTTTTACTACTTTTTCCCAATTATTTAAATTCCATATACTTTACAGTTTCCAAACTTAAGCATTTTTACATATATATGTAAATATTTAATTCCTAAGTGTTTTACTAAGTGATAACTAGGTAATAAAGAAGGGAAAAGGTGATTTAAATCCACTTTCAAATTTAGAATTCTGTCTAAACAAGAATTTTAGAAATCAAATTTTCTGAAATAGTTAAGTGGTGATTAATACATTGGGCTACACTAGGTTGAGGTTAAAAAACCTTAAATTTTCTCAAAAGTTCCTTGTCCCCTGAGGCATTGTTTTCTCAGTGAAAGCCTCCAACCTTCACAACTTTGAAAATTGGGAATCCTTGAAGGAGAAAAATGTTTCTTGTCAGAAAATTAGTCACGGCTAGTTCACAGAATAAAGGAGTCTAGAACCTTATCGGCTTTCCTGTGACCTTGCTGTATGATTTGCTACAAGTCATTTAATATGTCCCTGTGTCTAAAGTTTCTGTCTTCTTATCTATGACACCTAAATGACATTATCAAGATAATGTGGAGCAGGTGTTTTGATTATATCATAGAGTATGTGCTAAAGCCCTAAAACTCAGAGCATCCAGACGATACTACCAGTATCGAGTCAGTATAATGACACTGTAATGACACTAACACTCCCAAATAAGATATTTACCACCTCAGTGTCTCTACTTTTTCAGCTATAAAATGGGCACAGTTGTGTTTACATTTTCATCAAATAGTTATTGAAATGGAGAGACTGTTGCAAAATCTATTAGGATTTTTCAACAAAAATTTCATACAATGTAAAAAAAAAATTTGACCAACATAAGCCACTATATTTGATTTTCAAATATAGTGGCATAAGATGGAGTAAATGTTTGCAAGCATATTCAGATGCTTAAGAAAAAAGATTATTAGAAGACAAGGACCAACACTAACTGTTATATCTATTGCTGGCTGCAATTTATGGTGGATCCAAAACCCCGGTAATGAAAAAGCAGAATCAGGAAAAGTGATATTTAGCATAGCTGTTGAATGATATAGAAAATAAAATGTATTCACTAATAGGTTGGCAGTAATGTGACATGTGCTTTAGAACCAGAACTATTTAAGCAGCTTTTCCTACTTGGCAGAATCGTGTTCCTTTGTGTCTCCTCACAACCCTCTCCCGCCTCTCATTTTTTTTTGTCCTATAGTGCCAGGTGGGAGTAATGACCGAAGGGAGGAGCAAAACAAACAGAAGCGCTCCCCGTGGCAGGAGCCACTCCAAGGATCAAAGAGCCAGTTTGGCTAAGCCTGCCAAAACTGGAACCGCAGAGCGGCTCATCAGCAAGGTGCCCTGAGAGCCACAGGGGCCTCTCCTGGCAGGTCAGCACCTTATCTTGCTCTGGAAAATGACCTGCTAAGAACTAAATGTGCACATTTCCCTACCCACTCATTTTATTTCAATACAATTTTATGCTAATATTATATTTATTGAATGACCTCAGTGTGATAAGACAATATACAAATCACACAAAAGCATAATTATTTTCTACTCAAATTTCACACCTTACAGGATTCTAAGGAGGGCTCTGATTTTCCTATGTCAGTGGGTAAAATCTTGGGCAACTGTTAGGTAATTCAATTTCTAATATTTTTATCAAACATATTTCTTTAGTTTTCATATGTCATAAGAAAATAATATAGTAATACCTCAATTATCCAGCATTCTCCTATCCGCTCATAGGCCTATCTTTATTTCACACGGTCAAGAATTCAGAAAAGAGAAAATAGAGCCCTTGAGAAATAAAAACTTGCCATAAAGTACAAGTGATTGCCCAAACTCGTCTTTATTCATCAGTAAGACTTTAGCTAGAACCAATATATTCTTCCTTAAGACACAGTAACGTCAGTTACCTGGACCTTCCACTCATGCTAGATGGGAAGAGGGGATACCTCCAGTGAAAAGCACAATAACAACTATATGATATAACCACTCTGCAAGTCAGAATGAAAAGGAACAGAATGCAGTATCTGAGGCTGAGAACTATGTACAGCTTGCAAACATGTCCATAATTGAGTCCCGCAGAAATCAAGGTGGTAGAACTCTACTCAAAAAATCATGTTCATAATCATTATGGGTTAAATTGCATTTTCTCAAAATTTATATGTTAATGTTCTAACCCCCAGTGCTTAGAATCTGACCTTATTTGGAAATAGGGCTGTTGCAGGTGTAATTGGTAAGGATGAGGTCATACTGGAGTAGAGTGGGCCCCTCATCCAATATAACTGATATCCTTACAAAAAGGGGGGATTTGAGCACAGACATGTACACAGGGAGAACACAATGCGAAGGTAAAAATGGAGGTAAGAAAGAAACTTCTACAAGCCAAGAAACACCAAAGATTGCCAGCAAACCACGGAAGTTAGGAAGTAGCATAGAACAGATCCCAATTACAACCCTCGAAAGAAACCAACCCTGCTGACACCTTAATCTTTTCTAGCCACCAGAACTCTCACATAATACCTTTTTGTTGTTTAAGATACCCAGTTTGTGGTACTTTGTTACAGCAGCCCTAGAAAACTAATACAGGAATGATGGTCAGGGAATCGTCTTGTTTAGAATACCATTTAAGAAGGTTTAAAAATACAAGATTCACTGCAGGAAAAGTGCCATTAATATGCTTTAAGTAAATAAACCAATTGATGTTTGAGTGGCATCTAGATGACTAAAATACATGGAACACACAGTTTTTAATTTTTGCTAATGCAATAGGCTATTGCCACCTTTACTAAGAAGACAAAGTGATAAGTACTCTACAGAAGACATCAAAAAGTTCCCAACCTCTAAGAAGTGCTTTGACTAGCAAAGCAGAT
This sequence comes from Rousettus aegyptiacus, assembly GCF_014176215.1. Classification (NCBI taxonomy): domain Eukaryota; kingdom Metazoa; phylum Chordata; class Mammalia; order Chiroptera; family Pteropodidae; genus Rousettus; species Rousettus aegyptiacus. The sequence continues at coordinate 59,558,600 of NW_023416307.1, read as the reverse complement.
GAGTGTGAATTTATTTTTGTTTGTTTGTTTAAAATATGTAGCCCAGTGAGTGTGGAGTGCTTACCAAGAGAAGTTATTAGTAGAGAAGAGGCTACTTATTTAGAAGACAACTATTAAGAAATGGGATATGAGTCTAGATCAGAATTAAGAGGCATTCATTCTAAGATGAAAAGATACAGACAATTCTAAGTATAAGGAATATGAGGAGAAAGTAGAAAGAAGACTGAGACAAAGCAAGAGTAAGAGAAAAGGTGTGGAAACAGTAGTAGAGGGAAGATGAGAAGGTTAGCTGGCATTGAGAGTAAAACAATTTGAAAATGATAAACAGTCTGGCAGGCTGTAAGACAGACAAGAGAGGGTTGCATTCTCGAGTTCTGAACAAGAATAGAGTTTAAAACATCTAGTGCAAGAATTAAGCTCTCTTTAAAACTAGTGCTCTGAATGCTTTTGTGTGAAAAAGAAAGACTGTACCTTGATTTTTCTTTAAAAGGATTCAATAGTGGAATTGGAAACTTTTTTCTTCCTTAAGCAAAAGCTAAGCAGTTATGGCAGGTAGGTCAAGGAAGAAATACTTCATGGAATAGGAAGCTATAACTTTATACAATGTTCTCTGGAGAAGCTACCAAAAAAAAAAAAAAAAAAAAGGAATAAAATAGCCCATAAAGTTTGTTTGTTGTATTAAATAGCTTTAAAATTCTACCGCTCCTAATTGTACTTAACATTTCATTCAGCCAATTATCAAGTTAATATGGGGGAAAGAAAAATTATCTTGACTTTTTGAAAGCCAAGTCAATCCAACTGGAAAATTCAAATCCTACAAGAATAGAGCATAGGGAAAACTCTGCATAGCAACATTTTGAACTGCCAAAAGAAATCCATAACAGAATCATCTTTTTCTTCCTTTCTCAAACTCATTCTCCCAAAAATATTAATGATGATACAAACATATTCTTCAATGAAATGAAAAAGTGAAGAGAGTTATTCACTCTTCATGGTAATAAGAAGTTTTTGCTTGAGACAGTCAAAACTATAATCTTTTTCTATTCTTCATAGAAATTGGAGATGGCCCTGTCCACATCTCTAAAAATAACTCAATTATACCACTAAATAGAAGAATTGCTGTTTAATTTCATCTAGCTCTATGTTAATTCACAACTCAATTTAATTATTTGTTTTATTTATTAATTGGGGGAAATTTTAGCTTCGATGACAATGCTTAAGTAGGGAGCTAAAATGTTGAAAAGGAAGGTAAGGAGTATTTTTCATGTGGCTATTACCTTCCACTGATTTCTAAATGATTGCTGCTATAGATATGACCGTGCAGAGCATTGCTACTTCTGATGGATAAGAAAGAATACTCTCAAGACTGAGAAAATAGTAAAATGAATAAACTCACATCGATAGGAAGGGAAATGAGAAGTGAATGAGGAAAGGGATAATGTCACAGCATTAAAAATTATGCTTGCTTAAACTTTCTCCTCTGAAGAGTACTTGAAAAGAAAAAGAAAAAAGGAAGGAAGGAGGGAAAATGGGAGAGAGGAAAGGAAAGAGGGAGGGTGGGAAGAAAAGCAAGAAGTAAAGGAATTGAGCATAAAAAAACAAAGCAGCTGAGCATAAAAGCAAGAAAACAAGAAGTCAAGAAAGTCAGAAAGAAGGAAAGAAAGAGAAAGCCGTTTCTAGGGGTACTACTCTCTCATCCCTCTTCCCGCTGGCAGGTCCTCTAATCTTCCTTCTCTACTAACTACCCAAACCCAAATAAATGTTTGGGACACAACTGAAATAGCTGAAAAGGGAGTGGGGGAGGAAAAGTTCTCCTTCAATCGATGCTTATTTAGGCATCAATATCTGTAATTCAGCAGGTCCAAGTGTCCCTTTGAGAATAAATGAAAGTTAAAAACATCTCCAAGAGAGAAAGGGAACATTGACAAATACATATAAAGTATGTGTGTAAATATGCATATACATACAGAAAAAGTATATTTGTATACATTTTCAAAGTGCTCATATAAACTCTGAACTGGTCCCTGTACTCTCTAGCCATCCACTAGCTCAATGGAAAGAATCACTAGCTCTAGAATAGTGACCACGCCAAAACGAAGGGGTAAGAAAAGGGACATGGAAAAATTGAAATGGGATCTAAAACCAACCAATCAACCCACCAACAAACATCCATAAAAAAGGGTGTCCTTTATCTCTAAATCAACCCTGAAATTCTGACTCTTTTCAATATTTTTAGAATTTTGAAGAAGAAAATCTGTAACTTCAATAATGAACTATTTAATTAACAAAAATAAGTATACAGCAAGATATAAATATTATAGTGATTCTGCATATTTTAATCATTCATTTTACATTCCTGGCTGTTAATTGCCTTTGATCGCACACTGACATCTAATATCGTCCTGGTTTTGAACATGAGCTCTAACATACAATAGCATTGAAAACCAGCACTACTTGGTATTGTGAACAGCAACTCGTCAGACATAAACGACATGGAGACTTGGTTAGACACACACACACACACACACACAGAATAAACTAATTTCAGCATGTTCAGTAAATTGCATAGATTTTAGGATACAAACTATGCCTTATCTGTAATAATGAGAATTGTTTGTATTTGTTTAAAACATAACGATGTTTTTCATAGTATTTCATAATCTTTAAATGCCTTAAGGTATCTTTAGCTCATCTGATTTGGACATCAACTCTACAAAGTAAATAAAAGAAATGTCTTTATTTTCTAAGTGAGGAAACTGAGGTTGTTTCCTCACTTGGAAAATAAAGACTTAATATTAAATGATATACTTAATATCATGTCTAACATATAGCAAAGCAAACACAAAAACTCAGGAATTTTGATAGTTACCCAAGAATTTTTATGCTATCCTATACTCACAGAAAAAATGTTCATTACACAGAACTTAATTAAGCACCCATGTTGTCCTTACTTTAAAAATGAGAATATCACTGCACACTCTCAAATGAGTTCCTATCCATAATATTTGTTTCCCACATGGAATTTGTGGATAGAATATGGTGAAACAGAAAGTATATTAGCTATTTTAGAAGACTACATAGATATATTTAAGTGTGCACTGCATATGTTATGCATACTCTCTCTATATAGTATATGTGTGTGAATTAATGTGTTTACTCGCCTGATTAGAAAACAATACTGTGTTTAGTAGTGGCACATATTGACAAGTAATTTATAAATCAAATAAATAAATAACAGGAACAGCATAGAAGAACATATTCTGAGAAAAAAATATAGATCTACTTCAACTATCCTTCCCATTAGTTTATAAGTGATCACTTCAATCAAATTTATTAAATTAGAAGTAAAAACTAACTTTTTAAAAATATAATGAATGTATTTTCAAACTTCTGTTGCAATTAGAGACCCAAATTTCGTTATTGCTAAAGTTTTACGATTCGATTATCCTTATATCTCATTTTTATTTAGAAGTCAGTCAGTCTTTTAGCTGGAAAATCCCTTAAAAAAAAGAACTGAGATATAGCAGATTAAAACAAGATTGCTGACATAAGCTAATTTCTTCTTTAAGGAATGGGTATAACAGATGTTATAAGCTAGTGAATTTACCTATATTTCTCTCTTAATATCCAGAGCAACCCTTATATCCCAGACACCAGAACCTACCTTGAGCAAAATTGTGAAGGGTAGACAACTTTGGCCTCAGTTCTTTTCCCTTATTTCCCTTTGACCTTGTTTCCTTTTACCTTCTTAGCCCTTTCTTCAACCTTCTCAAAAGATTTATTTCTGGTCCCTTTCCTTGGGGTGCTAGAACCTTTGTCTTTAATTTCTGCTGTAAACTCAAGCCCTTATTCAACTTGGATCCTTAGCCTGCCTTGCCAACCCCTGGATCAAAATGCTGCCATCTATCTGACCAATTTCACTATGCCTTGTGTCATGCCTTCACTTATCAGATCACACTCTCTTACATACCAGTGAGAGACTTGAGATTTTCCTATTTCTTGGTAAGTTATAACTGCATTTATCTCAGCCTTCCATGTAAATCACCTCTGCTAATGTTTTAGTAATCCCATTTCCAGTTCACTTGGTCTTACTTCCCTTTTCCAGTTGGACTACTACTCTGGTTCCAGCATGATCTGTGGAGAATAAAAAGGTGTTGGGGAATAAAATCTGTACGTAAGTCAGAAAAACTCAGTCTAGCTCAGGCAATACTAGTTGGCTTGGTTTTTCCTGTGCCCTAGTTGTTCTATTTATCAATTGAAGGAAAAAAATGCTCTTAAACAAGTTCAATGAGATATGTAAGGATACATGTTTAATTTTTTAGGAGAAAACATACTAATAGATATTGTAAGTATTTAAACTGAGTATGAGTATTTTCTTCTACTTCCAGAGCAATACACACACTCACACACGCACACACACACACACACACACACACACACACACACACACACACTCAGAGTACTCTAGAAATATATAATGGACCTTACTCATTCTTCTAGAATTCATTTGTGGTAGGCAAAATGATTACACACCAAAAATGTTCACTCTCTAATACCCAGAACCTTCATTATATAGCAAAATGTTACATGACAGGGACTCTGTGTATGTAATTAAGGTTATAGACCTTATACTAGGGAGAGAATCCTAGGTTATCAGGCAAGCCAAATCTAATTACCTTGAAGGTAGAAAACTTTTTCTGGCTGGAATTTGGAAAAGAGATACAGTAGAGGGGAAGTCAGAGAGATTCAAAATGTGACAATAATTCAAGGCACTCTTGCTGGTTCTGAGATATTGGACCTCGCATGCAAGAAGCTAAGGATAGCTTCCAGCTCACAGCCAGCAAAGAAATGGAAGTATTAGTCCCACAGCCACAAGGCCTAAGTGAGCTTGGAAACAGATTCTTCCCAGAGCCTCCAGTTAATAACCCAGCCGTCTGACACCTTGATTTTGGTCTTGTAAAACCTGGATCCGAGAAAACAGTTGGGCCAACATAAATTTCTGATCTACAGAATTATGTAATAATAAATTTATGGTGTTATAAGCTGATAAGTTTGTGGTCATTTGTTATAGCAGCAATATAAAAGTCGTATACCGTTCCAGCTCAGTGGTCAATGGATACAACAGTTTAAATGACATAGTAAAGAGCTGGAACAGGAGCCACTATTGTGAAAACAAATTTTTTCCCCTTGTTTTCCTTTTTTCAGTCATTTCCACAGAGAAAGTAAAATAATATAGAACTGAAAGACAAAGATCATGAAAAATGTGCATCTACTTAAGTGCAGAGTCTTCTCACCAAGTTGCCCTACAAATACGCTTTTCCCTCACAGGCTAGAATACCGTACTCAACAGTACTACATAACACATACCAACTAAATCCAACGTCTTGAAAATGAAAAAGAAAAATCTGACAATGGTCAAAAGGATTTTAAAGGCACAATATTAATGGCCATGTAAGAGATAATGACAAGGAGACAAAGAAACTCCAAGCAAACATATTCAAAATACTAGGGTGTGCTTTCACCACTACACACACAAGTTGTCTTATAACTGCACACTTAAAGGAAATTATTTGCAAAACTAGAATTATGTATTTTTATATGGTATCACCAGAGCTGTCTTTCAAATATATCTTCCAAAATTAATTTTCTTTCTTATTTACATTTTTTACACAGCCAGATTCTGGTCTTGACAGAACAAAAAACTATTGGAAGAAAGAGGGCGATTTCCAGTTATTTTTTTGCAGCATGGTAGATTTAGAGAACTTGACCTCTGAGGAATTACTCAAGTTCGGAACCTAAAACTTTGTGAGGTATAACAACAACATGCTGAAAATAAATACTTTTGTACTCAACTGGAAATGATTCTCATAGTAAAGGGTAAATTCTCAGCAGGTTATACATATTCTACTTTATAATTTCATCACAGTATGAAATAATACAAAAGAAAATAGGAGGAAAAGCAAATATAGTGATTAAAAGTCCTTGTAGAAGCAAGATAAATGCAGTTAATTTTTTTCCCCCGTAGAGACAGAAAATACATTGAGGTAAAAATTACTAACACCACACTTCGCAGCTTTCCTTTTGTATTCCACGAGGCCACAACAGGAAGCATAGTTCTAGCAGCTTGGTTAAGAGCAATGCAAGATGGAGAAGCCCACGTGAAAAAAAACACCTCCTTCCTTTTTTCCGAAAACCACATTCTATTTCCTACAGGTCCCAGAAAACTTATTAAAAACTTTGGTCATTTTATAAGGAGATATCATAATTTTAAGGGGCTTTGAGGCTCATGCACAGCAAATTATTTCCCATTTTATGTCTGTCCCAATTTAATATTTCCAAAGGGGGTGGATAATAATAAATCCCGCCAACTCTCTATTTTAGGGCTATTCAGATACGAAGTAAACCAAGAGCATTTAAAAATGCAATCTCATAAAAATCTGCTTTGCTTAACCTTCTCTCCCTCTTTAAAAAAATAAGAAAGGCATGATGTTCTTTTTTTTTTGTTAATTAATTCATTTTAGACAATTCCTTAAATTTTCATTTTAATAAATTTTTGTGTGGGTGCATTAATTACTTTCAAAGATGCTTTACAACTGTTACCTATTAAAAGCCTTTGTTAGTGAATAAAAAAATTAAAAAAAAAACTTCCAGCATGCCCCCTCCCATCTCCATTCTGAGCAGGTCCTTGCTATCAACTGCTGGAGTATGCTCGCTTTGCACCTAGAGCTATAATTATTTTGCTTTAATTTTACAAAACCTTTTGTTCCATTCCCACGAGCCCACCTGATCCTTATATTACACTCGCTCTATTAAAACACTCATGCAGAACAAAGCATAGCTGTACTGATTCATAAGTAACTTTTTTTTCTCTCAGTAAAATGCCACTGGCTAGGGTTCGGGACATAGTCCTGGGCTTCACTCTCCTCCACCAATTTTCATGTTTTAGAGCAAAAAAAAAAAAAAAAGTATGTTGTTTCAGAGTGTCGTATCCTTCTCCAACATCTTTTCCTTCCATTGTTGTTTTTTTGTGTGTGCGTGTTTTAAAAAATATCCTGTTATACTTAGTTTTACTCTGGGGCAAGGCAATGTAAGTGATACAATGTTGAGGATGATAGATATATTAAAGGACTGTAATCATGTTGAAATGTCTTTTATTCACATGGTTAAGGTCCTTTTAAAATCACTTTTGTTTCCTTCTTTAATTTTCCTTCTCTCCCCTTACTCCACCCCGTTCCTTGAAATCTTGCAACACATGTGGGCTTTTGGCAGAAGAAAATTACAGTGACTCATCAAGAGAATTGTTTGTTTGCTCTGAGGAGCACCCTGAGGACCCTCTGGCTGCACACGGAGGCCTTTGATCCTAGGAAATTTATTTCTTCCAGATGTTCTCCCCACAACCACCTTTCTGCGATGTCCCTCTTCATTATGTTGCATAAGAATCAATACCCAAGACCCATGGCTTTGGAATACAGTTTTCCTGAATGGAGTGTGACAGGAAGTTGACATGTGATTGAGCCATTGGATTCTCCTTGCCTTAGGAACAACAATGGAGAAAGGGTAACATTTAGGAAGGCAGAATTGGGTCTCTTCGAGCATGTGTCCTTAGAATTAAGATGGAAATTATGTGAACCAGGCCAAAGAAAATAGACAAATCTGCACACCATTGCTCAAGGACCTAACCACATACAATCCTATAAAGTCTTACTGCTTGGATCTGTTACATCACTTGTCTAATTGCACCATTTAAAGTACGAAGAGTAGATAGGAAAGTGAAGTCTTCGGACAGTTCTCATACTTTCTTGGTCTCGCTGAAGGTGCTAGTAGAAATGAAAAAGGAAAGACAAGGCAGGAGATGGAGAGTAGGTGCATAGGTTAAGGTGGTGTGTTAGGCTGAACAATGTTCCCCCGAATGATTTCTATGTCCTGATCCCTGAAACCAATGAATGTTACCTTTGATAGCAGAAAAGAACTTGGCAGATGTAATTAAGTTAAGGATTTTGAGATGGGGAGATTTTCCTGGAATATCTAGAGGGGCCCTAAGTGCACTCACATGTATCTTCAGAAGAGGAAGATTTCACATAGACTTAGGCAGAAAAGTCATTGTTACCATAAAGGCAGAGATTGAAGTGAGGTGATGCAGCCACAAGCCAAGAAATGTTGGCAACCACTAGAAGCTGGAATAGGCAAGGAAACACATTCTCCCCTACAGCCTCCAGAAGAAACATAGCCCGGCTAAAATCTTGATTTCAGCCCAGTGATATTGACTTTGGACTTCTGGCCTCCAGAATTGTGAGAGAGTAAATTTCTGATGTTTTAAGTGAACAAGTTTGTAGTAATTTGTTAAAGCAACCATGGGAAACTAATGCAGACGGTAATTATTTTCAGACCCCACTGTTCAGTATATTCCTGAAATCACAAGTCCCAAGTTGGTGGAGTAGAAAGGAGTGAAAATTAGAGTGCCAAGATTTGAAGACAAAGTTCCTTTTGGGGATGCTGGAGTTCTTCAGGCACTTGCGATCCACAGCAAATTGAGGATGAAAATAAAGAGGGCAAAGAGAGTATATGAGGGTATTTAACAGGTTATACAGTTTGTAAATAGAAATGCTCCAATTTTCTAAGACTAGTTTTCATATTTTATCAAGTAGGATAAAACTATCATATTTTCTCTTTAAAATAAATGTTTATATAATATATTACTAGTCATTTTTTTCCTAAGTCAATTGTCAGTATAATGAACTTCAGTGGCAATTGATCTGGCATGTAAATGTTATATTTGGCACATATATACTATGCTATAATAGTAAAGATCCTCTGTCTGTACTTCTGGTAACTTTCTTATCGCTATTCACAGAATAATAGAGTTTTAAGGATTGACCCAAAGACAATTCAGTACCTAAATACATGAATTCTTAAATAGATGGATTAAAACAATAACTTAAATCAGAAGTCCAATAGCAAAATGACGATGATGTGATCAAATCACCTAGTTAATCACTTTCACTGGTCATGATTAAAAATCTACAGCTGCTGCATCATTAAAAAGGATAAGAAAAACTTCTCAGTTCCTTTGATTCTTTTCAGCTATTGGGCTTTTCAACAACAAAACCATTAATCTTCATGATCACAGGAGGTCAGCGGACTTAGTCCATCAATACAGGTGAAGAAATAAAGTTCTCAGGAGCCTAAAGAGATTTTAGATTAATTAGCAAATGAGAAGAACTGAGAAAAACGAGTAGAAATGCTGACTCTATTCTCTAGAAATGGAATCTACTTTTGAAAACCAAATGAAGACTGATTTTTCTTTTTGAAGATAACACTCCAATGTCAGGATATGTAAAAGATGGTTATTTATTTTTTGCTACTTTAATATCATATATGAGTATTCATTTGACAGTAGGTTTGAAAACAGAAGAACACAATACCCTATTTGTAAACAAAATCAACAAATGATAAACTGATGATTAATAGAACTATTGCGCTGAAGAAATATATCCCAGGGCATTGAATTACTAGGAGGATAAAAAATGTAGTTATCCCCATGCACCTACATTTAGAAAAGCAGGTATAATGAGACTCTTAAGTGCGTTGCTTTTTCCACTTCCTACCACTACCAGCTGTACCCCGACCTAAGGCCATTCAGGGTCTCAGGACTTCAGAATTTCAGTATCTGGAGTGAAGAGTGGTCATTGTAAATTCCACCTGTATATTCCAGAGTCTCACTGTTTTATTTGCTTTAACACCATTTACACCTTATCTTTGGAAGGACAGAATGCATATATCTGAGTGTGGTGTAGGCTTTCACAGTACCATATAATTACAGTTTTCTTTACTCATTTATTAACCCTTCCAACAACCCAGAAGGCATTGTTAACATTCCAATTTATTACCAACCCACCTGTTTCTATGAGTTCCTAGATGGTAGGGAACATGTTTTTCTTTTAACTAGCTCCTTTTAGCTTTATGACACTCAGTAAATTTTTAAGGAGTAACTAGTTGGCATATAATTCAAGGTTTAGGAGAATGGGTGGCCAGGATCAGTGGAAATTGGCCCATTTGGTTCTGCAAATATTGCAATAAAACACTGAATACTAAAGAGTATAAAAGATATAAAAGAATTTCCAAAAATCCTAATACTAAAACACTTTAATTCCTTTAGCATAGATTATGATCCTGAAAGCTAATAATCTGTACTGTTCTGTAACAAATATGCATACCATAACAAATATAGGGGGCTGAGTTTAGTATGATATAGTGTGCTGTGAGGGAGAAATGGTTGAGGTGAATGGGGTTTAAAAATCAAGAGTTAAGGACATTTGGGAAGACAGAATATATACTTCAGTACTTTTTAAATAAACAGATCTTCTCTCTAGCATTTCAGTCATTGTTTTTGGGACTTGAATTAGTCAAAGTCCCAGGTATTCAGTTACTTAGTATAAATTTTCCAATAAACACCCATTGATTATGTACTTAGATCTTCAAGGTAGGTAGATTTATACAGCTCCTCTACACAGGCAAATCACATATACACAAAAACGTAAAGTTAATATCTTTCTTTGAGGCAATTTATTAAATTAAAAAAAAATCTGTAATGAATAAGATCAGACTTGAATTTCCAGATAAAAATGTTCTACGTCAATGACTGTCATGATGTGTGTTGGTTACAGATTACTGTACATATTTTTTCTTAATGAAACGGGCTATCCATAAAAAACACAGATAGATCACAGTCTTCCCATAGGGACTTTAAGATCATCAAAACCAATCCCTTGTTTTACAGATGAAGAAACAATATGTATTTTAATAAAGTCTACTTTAAGATTTGTATTGATATAAAATAACTGCTAAATGAAGAGAAAAGCAGAAAAAGACTTAACAGTAGAAGATTGTTGAAAGAGAGAGGAAAAAGAAAAGAGGTTTTTTTTTTTTTTTTGCTGGAGTGGAGCACTAAACTGAGATGCATTTTCTAATATACATCCAAGGCTTTGGTGGAGACTGGCTTAAATATTACAAAGATGGTAGCATACATCTTTAAAAAAATTGCTTAGATTATTCACATATAAACAGTTTAGACAGATTTACCTCTGGAGAATCACATGACTCATCCTTTAATGAACAAGCATGTTCTGTATTTGGAACATGTAACTGTCCATTCATTTATATTGCATATCATCTCTCACTTCCCAAGCATATGCAAATTGAGAAAAAACATAATGGCCATTGTTAAAATCTATTTCAAATAAAGATTATCTAATAAAAACAGAGAAAATGTGAATACTTTTCTGAGTTACATAAAAATAAATTATCATATGGAAACTTGCTGCTAAAGAGTATATAAACTTGTTAAAATTGTAGGCTCAGACTTCCTGGGACTGAAACTTTGCTACCTACTTGACCTTGGGCAAATTTATTCCTCCCTATGCCTCAATTTTCTCACCTGTAAAATTAGGATGACAATAGTGACTATTTAAAAGAGCTATAGTGAGAGACAGACCTGGGGCAAGACGGTGGCTGTGCTTGCCTCCTCCCATGACCACATTAAAATTACAAATAAACTATAGAACAATGAACCCGGGGAACCATCCAAAGACTAGTCAAACAGAAATTCTATAACTAAAGTTATAAAGTAGAAGCCATGACCAGACTGGGAAGAGAATCAGAGGTACTAAATGGGCTGGCCCTATACCGTGAGCAGCAGTTGAAATTAGGGGAAATATATCAGCTGCAGAGGTCCCCACAGAGGAGTGAGTCGTCTCAGCCCCACCCCAGGCTCCCCAGCCTGAAGCACCAGTGCCTGGAAAAGGAGCCCGCACAACACCTGGCTGTGAAAATTAGCAGAAATTCCATCCATCTGAGTGAGGCGGAAGGCTGATAGAAAAACCAGGCATCCTCTTACTCTCAGGCACTCCTCTAGGATCCTGCACAGAGACAGTGGCTTGGGAGGCACCAGAGACATATAGGGAGAAACTGAGTTGTGTGGCTTTAGGGCTGGAGAAACAGGCACCACTGTCCCCCTGTTAAGCCCCACTTCTTATGTAGCAGTGAGCCCCAGAAGGGCGGTGTGACTGGCCTCTGCACTGTAAGCCTTTTGCTAAGTGGCCCAGACTCTGCACTGGTAGCCAAACCCGAATCTGCATTGACCTGGTAAACACACTGGCCTCACCCTGTTGACTCCCTGGGACCTGCCTTATCCAACTCAGTTACCACACCAGGTTCTTTCAGTGGCTGAGTCCATGGGCAGTTGGTTGGCAGTGGTGAGATGGGACACCATTTGTAAAATTCTTAATCTTTTACAGGAAATGAAATGGGACATCTCTTGCAGAGTTAATCTTTTTAGTAAACCTAGTTAAGTTTTCTTCCTTTCTTCGGAAAATAGGCCCTCTCCCTCAAATCCTGATAAATTGCTCTGGTGACTCAGATCCTCTAGCTATTGATAAGGGTCATCAGCCCATTGTTAAGCAGCAATGGTGTTAAGCCAGGCAGGGCCCTTAGAGTCTGAGGGGGGAGGGGACTTTAAGCCAAAGGTCTTTTTATTCTTTAAGAAACCAATTAACCAAGCCTGTTTCCCTCTATTCACTTAATAGGCAAATCAATAATAGAAATTAATAGATGTATGTTTTAAATAACGAGTTTATATTTTCTTTTCCTTGTCTAGGGACTGAGGTGGAACTTCCACAGGAAACGCAAGACCCCACCCTGACTGAGGCAGAAAGGGAAAGAGCTCCATGAAACCATTGTAGGCAGGGACTATGGACATTCTCAGCAAGGAGCAGATATGGAAGAAGAGACCTCCTTCCCTCAACATCCATGCTAATAATAAGGGGGTTCATGGCTCTTAGAAAAGAGGTAGGCAGGAAAGTTAGTTATGGGGTTTTGGGTCTGCCTGCAAAGACACTGAGGTCATCCTATCCTAGAATGGGTGTGCCCTAAACCACCCACAATTAAGCAAGCCAGAAGGCATTTTTTTTTTTTTTTTTAACTGGGGCAAAGAAACCAGTAGTTAGAGATTTAGGTACCAGTTTAAGCCAGTCACTCGCACCTGAGCAATGAAAACCCCAACAACCTTCAACTCACCTGAGTCTCATTATACCATCATTATAATATGATGCACATGCCCAGAAGTTCATTAATATCATTACAACAGACTGATTTCTGAGAACAGGCATGTGCAGAAAGCAAATGATGAATCACTGGGTCCTGTCAATCTTAGTTATCAATCAAGGAAGCCCACTTCTCTATGAAAAGTAACCACCCACAGCAAATAGGGATAAAAACCCCTAAGGCTTTGTTACCAGGCTTTCTGAGCCACGCTTCTCTTGCTCAGGCCCACCTTCATGTCTGGAAGTGTACTTTCCCTTCTAATAAAACTTTTCTTTTTTACTGTATTTTCATGTCTTGCTCAATTCTTTCTTTGAGACATCAAGAACCTGGACAATGCGCCAGGAGAGGACCCCACTCTCCGGTAGCAGTGGCAGGCCTCAGGGTGTGCTTCCCCAGGCTGGGTCATGGTGGCAGCCAACCTCAGTTCACAGCTGAGACTCTCCCACACCCCTCCTGTTCCAGTGCAGACAGCTACCAACTGCAGATCACTGTGTAGCTCCTGCCAGAGGATCCTGGGCAGGTCACAGGCAGCAGATGACCTAGGCCTGCACAGGAGCCCCTCCCAAGAGGCCAAAAGGCCAATGTACCTGGAGACTATCTTCAGACCATAACAGAACATCACTTAAGTAGCCCCACATGTAACACATTCAAAGGGTGCTCTTGGTAGGCACCAAAACCTGCTTGGGTGAACGCCAATCTGCTGGGTCAGCTCCTTCCTGCACTACAGCTCTTATGCTGTAGGCGTGGCCAATCCTCACAGCCCGTCAGCCTGAAGGTCAATCTCACCTATTGACCTGCCAACAGCAACCAATGCTCAACTACAACAGGAAGCACATAGGGCCTATACAAAGAACACTCCTGGAGCCCTCGACTCAGGCAAACAGGGAGACTGCACCACTGGGCCCTACAGGGCACCTAGTACATAAGGCCAACATGTCAAGACAGGAAGATGTAGACGATCCACCTAATACACAGAAACAAACACGGAGAGATAACCAAAATGAGAAAGCAAAGAAATATGTCTTAAATATAAAGACAGGAGAAAACTCCAGAAAAAGAACTAAATGAAATGGAGGTAAGCAACCTACCAGATACACAGTTCAAAATACTTGTTAGAAGGATGCTCAAGGAACTTAATGAAAACGTCAATGATAATAAGCCTGAAAAAGGAAACAGAAACCATAAAAAAGAACCAGTTAGAAATGAAGAATACAATAACTGAAATGAAGAATGCATTAGAAGGCATCAACGGCAGATTAGATGAATCAGAAGATTGAATCAGTGATTCAGAAAACAAAGTAACAGAAAACACCCAATTAAAGTGGTGAAAAGAAAAATGAATTAAAAAATGAGGAAAGTTTATGGGACCTCTAGGACATCAAGCATAACAACATTCATATCATAGACGTACCACAAGGAGAAGAGAAAAAGCTAGGAATTGAGAATCTATCTGAAAAAGTAATGACTGACAATTTCCCCAACCTGGTGAAAGAAATAGACATATGAGTCCAAGAAGTGTAGAGAGACCCAAACAAGATGAACCCAGAGGCCCACCTTAAGACACGTCAGAATCAAAACGTCAAAGGTTAAAGACAAAGAGAGAATCTTAAAAGAAGCAAGAGAAGGGCAGCTAGTTATTTACAAGGGAGCTCCCATTAGACTGTCAGCGGGTTTTTAACAGACTCTTTGTAGGCAAGAAGGGATTATCATGAAATATCCAAAGTGATGAAAAGCAAGGACCTATGACCAAGACTACTTTACACAGCAAAGCTATCACTTACAATCTAAGGATAGATAAAGAGTTTCCTAGGTCAGAAAAAGTTCACCACAACCAAACCAGTATTACAAGAAAAGTTAAAGAGACTACTTTGAGATAAAGAAGGGGGAGAAAAAAAGAACATAAATATAAATAATAAAATGGCAATAACTATGTACAAATCGATAATCATTTTAAATGTACTAAATGCTCCAATCAAAAGACATAGGGTAGCTGAATGGATAAGAAAACAAGACCCATATATATCCTGTCTACAAGAGACTCACTTCAGATCGAAAGACACACACAGACTGAGAGTAAAGGGATGGAAAAAAAATACTTTCTGCTACTGGAAATAAAAAAAAAAAAAAGCTAGGGTAAGAATACCTATATTAGACAAAATAGATTTTTAAACAAAATAAGAGACAAATAAGCACATTATATAATGATAAAAGAATCGATCCAACAAGAGGATCTAACCCATGTCAACATTTATGCACCCAACATAGGGGCACCTAAAGGAAATATTGACTGACATAAAGGGAGAGATTGACAGTAATACAGTCATAGTACGAGACTTAACACCCCACTGACATTAATGGATTGATCGACAAGGAGTAACAGCATCTTTAAATGTTAGACGAGACCATATGGATTTAATTGATATTTTTAGAGCATTTCACCTCAAAGCAGAAGACCATACCTTCTTCTCAAGTGCATATGGAACATTTTCCAAGAAAGACTACATGTTAGGCCACAAAACAAAGCTCAATAAATTTAGGAGGAATGAAATCATGTCAAATGTCTTCTTCCACTCCAATGGTATGAAACTAAAAATCGATTACAAGAAAAAAACTGAAAAACACACAAATACATGGAGGATAAATAACATGTTACTATACAATGAATGGGTTAATAAGATCAAGGAAGAAGTCAAAAGATATCTTGAGACAAATGAAAATGAAAACATAACCCAAAATCTATGGGACGTAGCGAAAGCAATCCTAAGGGGAAATTAATAGCAATACAGGCCTACTTTAAGAAACATGAAAAATATCAAATAAATAATCTAACCATACACCTAAAGAAACTAGAAAAAAAGAATAGTGAACAAGCTCAAAGTGAGTAGAAGAAAGGAAATACTAAAAATCAGAATGAAAATAAATAAGAGTGTAAAAAAAAAAATACAAATGATTGATGAAACCAAGAGCTAGTTATTTGAAAAGATAAACAATATTTATAAAACTTTTAACGAGATCATTAAGAAAGAAGAGACAGGAACCACATAATTAGAAAAAAAATGAAAGTGGAGAAGTGACAACTGATACCACAGAAATAAAAAAGATTATAAAAAAGTATTACGAACAATTATATGCCAACAAACTCAACACTCTGGAAGAAATGAATAAATTCCTAGAAACATACAAACTTCTAAGATTGAATCAAGAAGAAACGAAAAATCTGAACAGAATGATTACTATTCATGAAATCAAATCAGTAATCAAAAAACCCCAAGAAACAAAAGTCCTGGAAAAGATAGCTTCAAACATTCAAAGAACTAACACCTATTTTTCTCAAACTGTTCCAAAAGGTCCAAGAGTAGTAAAGGCTCCCAAGTTTGTTTTATAAGGCCACCATTACCCTGATTCCAAAACTGGACAAAGACATTATGAAAGAAATATATGTATGTACACACAAACACACACACACACACACACCACACATTCCTGATGAACACAGATTTGTAAAAATTCTCAACAAAATATTAACAAAATGAATTCAGCAATACATTAAAAAGATCACACATCATTATCTAGTGGGATTTATTCTAGAGATGCAAGGTTTGTTTAATTAGCCACAATTCAATTAATGTGATACACACTACATAAACAAAATGAAAGATAAAAATGATATGATCATATCAATAGATACCAAAAAAGCATTTGACAAAATCCAGAATCCATTTATGATAAAAATTTTCAGCAAAGTAGGAATATAGGAAACATGCCTCACTATAATAAAGGCCATATATTACAAACCCACAGTTAACATCATATTCAACAGAAAAAAACTAAAAGAGTTTTCCTTAGGATCAGGAATGAGACCAGGATGTCCACTTTCACCATGCTTATTCAACATAGTATTTGAGGGCCCAGCCACAACAATCAGACAAGAAAAAGAAATAAAATGCATCCAAACTGGAAAGGAAGAAGTAAAACTGACATTATTTGAAGGTGGCATGATACTATATACAGAGAACCCTAAAGATTCCACCAAAAAAAACTATTAGAACTGATCAATGAATTTAGTAAAGTAGCAGGATAAAAAATTAATATTCAGAAATTGGTTGGATTTTGACACACTAAAACAGTATCATATATAATTGCAACAACAACAACGATAATGATGACAACAACAACAAAAAATACCTAGGAATAAATTGAACCAAGAAATTAAAAGATTTGTATTCAAAAAATCATAAGACACTGAAGAAAGAAATAGGAGGAGATACCAAGAAATAGAAGCATATACCATGCTCATGGATAGGAAGAATTGGCATTGCTAAAATGCCCATAATACCCAAAGAAATCTATAGATTCAATGCGATCCCTATCAAAATACCAACAGCATTTTTCACAGAACTAGAACAAATAATCCTAAAATTTACATGGAACTGCAAGAGACCCATAGCAATCTTGAGAAAGAACAACAAAATTGGAAGTACCACTTTGTCTGATATCAAGCTATAATACAAGGCTATAATAATCGAAACAGCATAGTACTGGCATAAGAACAGGCACAAAAATCAGTGGAACGGAATAGAAAGCCCAGAAATAAACTCATGGCTATATGGTCATTTAATCTATGACAAAAGAGGAAAAAATATACAATTGGATAAACACAGTCTATTCAATAAATAGTGTTTGGAAAACTAGATAGATATATGCAAAAAAGTTAAACTGGATCACCTTCATATGCCATGTACAAGAATAAACTCAAAATGGATTAAAGACTTAAATGTAAGGCTCGAAACCATAAAACTCCTTAAAGAAAACATAAGCTGTAATCTTTCTTACATTGCTCTTACTAACACTTTTTTTCTGATTTATCTTCTCGAGAAAGGAAAACAAAAGAAAAAATAAACAAATGGGACTACATTAAACTAAAACGTTTTCCACAGCAAAGGAAACCATTAACAAAATGAAAAGACAACCTACTGAATGTGAGAAGATGTTTGCCAATGATACATCCAATAAGAGGTTAATACCCCAAATTTATATATATGAAAAATTCATACACTTCAACACCAAAAAAAGCAATTTAATTAGAACATTGGCAGAGGACCTGAAAAGACATTTCTGCAAAGAAAACATACAGAGATGGTCAATAGACATATGAAAAGAAGTTCAACATCACTAATCATCAGAGAAACACAAATTAAAACCATAATGAGATATCACCTCACACCTGTCAGAATTTCTATCATCAATAAATCAATAAACAATAAGTGTCAGTGGGGGTGTAGAGAAGAAGGAACCCTTGTGCACTGCTGGTGGGACTGCAAATTGGTACAGCCACTATGGAAACAGTATGGAGGTTCCTCAATAAATTAAAAATAGAACTACCTTATAAACCAGCAATTCCACTTCTGGGTATTTATCTGAAGAAATTCAAAACACTAATTTGAAAAGATATAAGCACCCCTATGTTCACTGCAGCATTGTTCACAATAGCTAAGATATGGAAATGACCCAAGTGGCCATCCAATAGATGATTAGATAAAGAA
Source organism: Rousettus aegyptiacus (assembly GCF_014176215.1). Classification (NCBI taxonomy): domain Eukaryota; kingdom Metazoa; phylum Chordata; class Mammalia; order Chiroptera; family Pteropodidae; genus Rousettus; species Rousettus aegyptiacus. The sequence continues at coordinate 59,539,959 of NW_023416307.1, read as the reverse complement.
GAGTTGGTACATATATTCAATGGAATACTACTCAGCTATAAAATGAAATCTTACCATTTGTGACAGCATGGATGGACATGACAGGTAGTATGCTACATGAAATAAGTCAGACAAAGACAAATACCATACGATCTCCCTCATATGTGGAATCTAAAGAATAAAATAAATGAATAAACAAAACAGAAACAGACTCAGAGATAGAACAAACTGATGTTTGCCAGATGAGATGGGGTGCTAGGTGAAAAAAGGGAAAGGATTAAGAAGTACAAGTTGGTAATTATGAAATACTCATGGTGATATAAAGTACCGTATAGGGAATATAGTCAATAATATTGTAATAACCATGTATAGTGCCAGGTGGGTACTAGACTAGTTTACCTCATGCCAGAATTTCATCTCAATATGAATAATGAAATAGTATGAAGAAAACTCTCCGTTTGGTTTGCTTAGATGTGTTTGAAATACAGATTATCATATTTTTAAAAGGAATAAACTAAAATATGGCACTCTGTTCTGCCTTAGAGCAACTGAGAGGTGACTCTGAAGAGGCAAAAGACAAGAAGCGGGAGCAAGAAGCTTGGCAGGATGCATATATCTTTTGATGTAAGGGAACATTAAAGAACACTCAAAGTAGAAGTGTTGACTTTTTACGAAAGGAATTCCCCCCTTATGCAACCGCACAGTATCTTACGCATGTCTCAAAGTAAGTAACCATTTACCGTGTAATTATCTGTTTATATATTTTTTCTCCTATTACTCAGTAGTGATCTACTTGAGGAGAAAAGTTGTTAGATTCTTTTTTGTTCAATAGTTGCTCAGTAAAAGAGTCACTGAACATATGACTTAACTTGTTAATTAATAACATCTCCTACAATGGGGGGAGACTGGTTAGCAGTTCCCAAAGGGATCTAAGTGTCTCACAGGCACTCCTACACAATGGAAGGAAGTGTTTAGGTAGAAGTGACTGGCCATTATGGTACTGGCAATGAATCTCGGATATCTGAGCTGGAGATAAATGCTCTCAGTAAGCATAAAATATATTTAAAGTGTAAACATTTGTAAAATTTGTGTTTTTTTTATCATAACTTTCTTTTTTAAAAAAATCACAAATATTTAAGAATCTATGTAACACCTTATAAGGCAGAGGAACTATTTAAAAGACTAAGAGCAACGTGGGGTACAAATATAATCAGACTGAAAAATCATGGCGAAAGTCTGAAAATAAATTCAACAAAAGAGTCCTAGATAATATATTGTGGAATAGTAAAGAATAAGTAATTACTTATAGCTCAGAGAATCAAGGTAATTTTAGCAGAGGAATAATATCTTAGGTGAATCTTGATACATATAATTTAAATCTGTGGAGACAGAGTATTATACTATGATTTGGGAACTGACTGATGTGCAGACAGACATAAGTGGAAGTACCTGTGAATGGGTGACATAAACATCAAAGGCCTTCCCAACTCACAGTATAGATATATTTGAAAAGCTGGCTATTAGTTGATGAACTGTCCCTATAATGGCAATCAAACCAGTAAAAAAAAAGAAAGAAAGAAAGAAAAATGCCCCTTAGGAAACCCCATCAATGCATGAACATTCATTCATCCATTCATTTTTTCAATCTAATACAAGGACCTACTATGTATCAGATTCTGAACTTTGCTGAGTATACTGGATATCAGAGTGGTCAAGACAGAACAAGCTCTCTGCCCAAGAAGAAGATTTAGATAATTAATTTATTAATTATAATGTGATGCATTCTGTGTTAAGTGAAGTAGTAGATGTTATGGAAACATATACCTATAAGCTATTTATACTTTAAATCATTCCACAAATATGGCAGAACTATATTTGGACAACATAAAGTATTAGCGGTTTTTATTGAGCTTGAGTTTCTTCTTTGGTCTTGTTTATCTACAGAGTAGATTGCCACAATGTGGATCTTAGGAATACTGTTTGCTATTTAAAATCTTGCCTTTTGAACTACCTATCTAACTATGGATATAGCAAGCACAAATACATTTATTTCCTTAATTTCTTTAAGGCTAGAAACGGCAGCATTTTTCCTACCTTAGTGTTTCTTTTTCTATTAAGGTCTATTTTTTATTATAAATGACAGCAACATCAGGAAGATGACGGTGATGATGTATGAAACAGAAAAAAAATATATCCTTTCTTTTGTGAGATTATATCTGAAAGGCTGAGAAAAGTAAAATCTTGTTTGGACCAGTAAATGGAACAAACACAACATAGAAGTTACAGAGGAAGTAATTATGGGCAACACCAAATCTTATTCTAATAAGCAAAGGTTTCAGTTGGTCTTTTTGTTGTGGTTCTTCTTCAAACCCAAACTATAGTTTTTATCCTATAACAAATATTTCCCTCAAAATTTTAAACTACACAGTGGGTCTTCCTTAGAAACCAAAATTCTAGATTTATTAAAGCAGAAAGCATGCTATCCTCCCTCGTTTCAACCCTCAGGATCTTTTTTCCTTCTTTTCATGAAAAAATGTGCTTAACTAGAGCTGCCACAGGCAAGAAGACTAACAGGCTAAGATACTAAATGATCCAATACAAAAGACATTTATCTCACCAGATTTCATCTAGTTCACCATCATGGCTTTGTAGTCTACACAGTAGATGAAGAATATCAATAAACTGCAAATAACATTTTATGTGAATTGCCTGAAAAACAATGAACAGAAATGTAACACTTCTCCAATGCACAGAATACAATTAAGTATAATTATTAAAAAACAAGACAAAACCAAACAAAAACCCAGCAGCTGACTCTGCCCCATCACTGAAAGAAATGTGATAAGTTCAAGTAGTGTTAAATTTGGTGAAAATGTCCTCAGGACATGCAGAATGAGAGAACAAAAAGGTTTCATTCTCAGCTGTGGGACTCATAGCAGGTGTGCTGTGTGGCTGTCATTTAAGTGCTCTGTGTTTAAGTTTTCCCATCAATACTGAAAATTATGTGTGCATGTTGGTATTTTGGAAGTATACCACTTTTTGGATTAACTCGTGAGCTATCTTAAAGCAGGATAAACAAATTATGCTGCAAAAATAAGAATGTGAATAAATGCCAATTCTTCCCCAAACCTGAGATGAGATACCCTTTTTCTAAAAAAAAATGAGAGATAGGATCATATGTGAATTAATCCCTTCTCTTTAGGATATCTTACTAATTAAACATGTTGACATTAATTATAACAATAATAATTATTGAGCGCTAACTATATGCGAGGCACTGTTGTAATCATTTTACATATATTATGTCATTTTATGCCCACTCAAAAACTATATTACAGGTAAGGAAACAGAGACAAAGAGAAATTAAGTAAATTTCTCAAAGTTAACAAACTGAAGATAGTTAGGATTCAACCAGACACAACAAAGCCCGTATAATATTAGAATACTGTATTTCACAAAAAGATGAAAGAGATCTAACCAATACCTTGGAAAAATCATTCAGCTTTTCTGAACTTTAGGTCTCTCATCTAGAACAGAGATCAGCAAACTTTTTCTATCAAGAAGCATATCATAAATATTTCAGGCTTTGTAAGTCAAGAGGCAAAAATCAGGAATGTTATACAGGTGCTTATATAACAAGAGAGAAAACAAATCACATCATGCTTTAGAAAATAAAATTATTTAATTTAAAGTTTTTAATTTTAAGTAAAAGTATTTAAAATAAATCACATCGTTTTTTATTAACAAAAATGTTTAAACGATAATAATTAAGCATATATTTTTTGCACTATAGGTCTATTAGCAAAAACAGAATTCTTTTTTAGAGGATAACATTTTGCTTGACTGGGGTTCAAAACAGTGTTCTTATCATGAAATGAATTGCAAATGTTCATCTGTAAAAAAAAACCGTACCTCACAGGTCATACAAAAAAACCCAGCAAGCTGGATTTGGCCCATGGGCCACGATTTACAACCCTCTGATGTAGAAAACAGTCACAGTACTAGGTGATCCAACTTCAAGATTTTATGGTACTATCTTACTTTATAAGTATAATAATTTTGATTTTTCAGTGCCTTCAGTACATATAGATAAAAGGTAAAATCTTTAAACTCTATACTCTATATATTCTAATCATTAAATGAATTGATGAATAAATATAATTATATTTGTCTAGCAGATTATTGTTATCTTAACTTTCTTAGGTCAGTTTAGATTTTATTGCATTTTCACAGGCCCCTTTGAATGTCATCACTGAGGAATAAGCTTTCTCCTGACTAGACATTTCAGTGGGTTGTTAGAAGCTGGGAGAAAATCAGCATAACATCACAATGAAACAAGAGAAAAGTAAAGGCAACAGCCAGGTAGCTTCCCTTCTGAAGGGAATCTATATGATTTAATTCTGTATTTCTATGCCAATATTTAGTATGTTAAACTAATAGTCTAAGTTCACACTTCATGTAAATTATTGATGAATTTTATATTTTTATACTGCTTCATTGCTGTTGTTGTTGTTATTATTGAAACTCTTATAGTCATGGGAATTTCTTAAGAAGCTTCCAGACTCACTGACAATTTTCATAGGAGACAGTAAAAATAAATGGCCTCTAGTATACATAGAATTTTTTCAACACACACGGAAAGTAGAGCTTTTTTGCCCTTACTGAAAGCAAAAATATCAAGAACTTACTGACACACATTGATTTACACTCAGCTGCCTTTAAAAAAAATTAAAAAGTTAATCTATGCATTTGAGGTCAAATGCCACTTTATCAATTAAAGGTATAATTGAATACTTTTGTAATTATTAAAGTAATAGAAAATTAACAATTCTGATGACTTTATGGAAAAATATACAAACTACTTAATGGTTCTAAATAAGGTTGGCCCTCGTAAAATTGTTAAGTCTTCAAGAAGCCTCATGTTCTTCAAATTCTAGTTTATATTTTGCCAGTACACTACACTTAACTTTTCAAGGTAAGCACAAATCCACAACCTAATTCATGCAATTTTATAAACAGTTCCTAATGGTTCTTCCAAAGAAATATCTTCAATTTTGACAAGGGCTTTTTTTAACTTACAAATTTTTTAAATTGAAAAATATTGAAAATTTTCCCTCCTCTCACAAAAATACACAAACTGAAGTATTTTTAAAAATTGAAAACAATCCCACCACTTTATAATAAATTTTAACAGGAAGTGAAAGAACCTTCCTTGTCCTTATAATTTTCCTCAGTCATCCCCTAAAATAACCACTTTGGAGTATATTCTTCCCATTTTTTGAGACAGTATTTCACTCTGTATCTCACTGGATTTCATCGAGTGTAAGATAAGAGAATAACCTATATTAACTATAACTTCCTATTTAAACTTAAAATATATTATGTAAATCTTTTCGGAACAGTATATGTGGATCTATTTCACGCTTTGTAATAGTGGTAGCTAGATATAGTCTAATGTAACAATGTATTAAACCATTGGAAATCTAGTATGCTTTGAAATTTTTACTAATATGAATAAAGCCGAAATGAAAATTGTTATAATATATGTGAAAGCACTTCATACGGAAAGATGATTAGAAGCGGTTACTGTATCTTAAGATATATTCTCTTACTTTTTTTTGAAGACTTCTTTAAACACTTAAAGCATCAAGTAATTTTGTTAATACAATAATTACTGTTACTTAGCATCTAATATTCTAGGTAGTATGGCATGTCCTTTAAATATATTAATACATTTCAATATACAAAGGTTACTATACACAGAAATTCTGTTGGTCCAATTCTGAAAGAGCTTAATTGTCACACCTTGGAGTAGGATTGTGTTCCTAAGAACAATTAAAAAGTTTCTGAGTAGGGTAATGGCTCATCTTCTTCATTCAGAATAAATCGTTTCTAGGAAAGGAAGAGAGGAAAGACTTAATTCAGCTGCAGGGGATGTATTATTGGTATGTAGAAGGCTTGGAACCAGAGGATAGAGGGAAATACTTGCAAAGAACTAACAAATACTTACTAACAAAGTAACTTTGCAATACTTGCAAAGAACTAACAAAGGCTTGACACAGAGCCTACTTCTATACAGATAACTGAAGCAAAGCGGCAGCCTTAGCAGAAGATAAGCCTCTCCCTTCAAGCATTATCTGTCAGAAAGACAATGGCAACCAGCTCAGAGCAAGAGCAGATTGCTGTATGCTTTCTCATATTGCCTATTGTTTTCAGTGGCCTCCAGATACTCACTATTAAATTGGAGATGGAAGGGATGGGAACAACATGAGGCCAGTTAAAAAATAAACATAGTTTTCAGGCTTAAAAACTACGCCTACTTGATAATTTTTGCTATGGTTACTCACACATAAAAATGACCTGCAACAAATTAACTAGAAGCCAACTAAGTTTTTGAGCAAACTGTATTGCAAGGATATGACAATAAGAAAAGAGAAGAGACGGAGCACAAGTAGAGCAGGCTTCTTTCAGCATGATGATTCTATTCACAGAGATGGGTGGAGAATCAAGGACTCTTGATAAATTTAAGATGCCGAGTGGACATCCAATGGAGAGAGTAATAAAATGGTTATGTTTATAAGTCTGGAGCCTAGGTGATAGGTTAAGGTCGGGCTTGAGATAAAAATCTTGGAGTCATAAGCAAATAAATAATATTTAAAACTATTGGATGGAATGAACTCATCTAGGGTGTATAATGGAGTAGAGAAGGGGGAGCTAACAAAGATGACTAAAAGTCAGCAAGGTAGGAGAAAAATCAGGAAAGCATGAGGTCATAGGAAGGATGATATTATCACACACACAAAGAAGAATTAGATTATATTTTGAAATGCTTCTGAGAAGTTGAGTAGAATGAGAACAAGTCTCTATCTCAGGGTATTGACAATGTCCTATGACAAGGAAGAATAATAAATAGATTGTTAACCATATGATGTTACAATGTAAAGTCAAATATTTGTTAAAAATAATAAAAATGTTCCTCCTTCTTACCCTCAATGGTAGCTAGGTGTAAATTCTGGAAAGACATATATAAATTTAAATTTTTAAGTTGGAAGAAAGTTTAGAGATCATTTAGACCAACTTTCTAATTTAATGGACAAGGAAACAAATTTGAAGAGATGAAATAACTTGCTGGAGCTCCAAAGCTACAAAATGGCAGAAGTGGGGCTGTGATACTGGTCTTCTAACTCCTAGGACAGGGCTCTTTTCTTTAAAAGAAAATGTACATTTACTGACATACATTTGTTTTCATTTTTCCAAAATGTTATGTTAGAGACCAAAACCCATTCAACACCTGATGTGCTGATCTCAACGAATTTTACTTCGACAACCATATTCTCAACATAATTTGTCTCAACATTAGAAGTGCAAATAGGACGATAATTTTATTTTTCAGGTTGCTCTTCCTTGTTGTATCATATATTTTTCATCTCACGGTCCAAGATACAGCAAATGTTCAACAAACATGTATTAAATGAGAACGTTATTTTCTTATACCTATCATTTAGCATTCGTCTAGGTACATACACTATTTTAAGCTATATTAGAATTTAGATATAGATAAGTAATGATTTTTAGATCTTCAAGAAATAAGTTTTAAAAAATTAAATGAAAACACTATCATAGGGAAAAATAGCATTTCTGAGTAAGGTAGGAAAAAAGTAACAGTATCAGAAATGTAAAAATAAACCATATATTTTTCTTATGGAAAAAAGCACATAGGAATAGAATATTTGTAAAAATAGGAGTCAGAAAATATTATGACCCCAGAATCACATCATTCATTGTGTATAGCTTTTAAAAATGTAGTTAAAAGAGTGTGTCCACTACTTACCTATTACAGTTCCTAAAGTAAGAAAAGTAAAATACTGCCATTTGTGACAACATGGATAAATCTTGAGAGAATCATGCTAAGGGAGATAAGTCACATGGAAAAGGACAAGAATCCTATGACTTCACTTATACATAGGATATAAAACAAAAAGCAACAAATAAGCAGATAAAACAAACAAACTCATAGATACAGACAACAATATGGTGGTTACTAGAGAGGAAGAAGGGTGGGGAGATTAAGAGGGTAAAGGGGCCAAATATATCATGACAGAAGGAGACTAGACTTTGTGTAATAAGCACACAATGTAATATACAGATGATGTATTATAGAATTGTACACTTGAAACATATAGTGTAGTAAGCAATGTCTCATCAATAAATTTAATTAAAAAATATTGACAATACCAAATGTTGATAAGGATGTGGAGCAACTAGAACTCATATATTTCTGTTGGAAATGCAAAATAGTATAGTCACTTGGTAAAACAGTTTGGCAGTCTCTTATAAAATTAAACATACACACAGTATCTTATCCAGCAATCCAACTCCTGGATGCTTATCTTAGAAAATGAAAACTTATGTCCACCAAAATGTTTACATTAGTTCTATTCATAATTGACCCAAACTGGAAACAACAACAACAATCAAAACAAAATTAAATGTCTTTCAATGGGTGAATGGATAAACAGCCTGTGGTATATCCACTCAAAGGAAAGCTACTCAGCAATAAAAAGAAACAAGCCTTTGATGCATGCAACAATTTGGATGAGTCTTAAATGCATTATGGTGAGTAAAAGAAGCCAGCCTCAAAAGGTTACAAACTATATGACTTCATTTACATGACAATTCTCAGAAAGACAAAACTATAGTGATAAAGAAACAGTTATCAAGGTTGGTGGTTGGGGGAGAGATAAAAAGATAGTATAAAGTTCTTTGGGGTGATGGAACTGTTCCGAATCCTAATAGTGATGGTGGACATTACACAAATCTACACATGTGTTAAAATTCATAGAACTATATACAAACAAAAAAATTATAAAAGTCAATAAAAATGTTCAACATTTTCAGGAAAAAAAAAAAGGGAAGCAACAGGCTTACATATTGAATATTAAAAAAATTAATTCGCAGAAAACCATGGCTTTTCCTACCAAGAAGATAATATTGTTGGTGAAAAAGAAACCTGCAGTTCTGCTTCTGCCATCGGTTGACCAAAATGAGAATACTAACATAGCAACAAGCATATAAAAATAATCCTCCATATTCAAAATTTGGTCTCTGTAATTTGTTGCAGTCATTGCTGCTTGTGAATCATGAATAATAGTAGTGCTTGAATTTCATAAGTATGACAAGTCTTAACGACAAAGTAAAGACTATTACTTAAATGAATACACTATTGTATTTGATAAAGCCCTAATGATACTGTGAAGAGATTACTCAATTCAATTGTGCCTCTGAACCCTGTAACTGTAGCTCATTTTCCTTGAAATTTCTTGAAGTTTTCAAATGTGTATTCCTTTGTTATTGTGGTAAGTATACATAAACATAAAATTTACCATTACAACCATTTTTAAGTGTACAGTTCAATGGCATTAAGTACTTTCACATTGTTGTGCAATAATTACCACCATCTACCCCCACAACTGCTTAATCTTCCCAAAATGAAACTCTGTACCCATTAAACAATTAACTCCCCATTCTTCCCTCCTCCTAGCCCCTGGTAACCTCTATTCTACTTTCTGTCTGGGCTGTTTCCACCTTTTGACTATCAATTGTACACCCCTTTGACAATGCTGTCAGTCACCATTTTTTTCCCTGTAAATCAGACTAAAGGCGTATTCTGAAGGACCTTTCATTTACAATAGTCAGATTTCAAAAGTAGTTTTAAATTTGGTCATTTATGCTTAGTTTCTAATTGATTATTATGGTAAAAATAATTTTATGTTTATCAAATATTTGTTCCAGTTTGGTCATTAGTTTAAGGTGTGTGTGTGTGTGTGTGTGTGTGTGTGTGAGACATGCGTGTCTGTATGATGATATACAGACAGAGCTATATTCTGCATATTGTTAAAGTTTTATTATTGTCTGGTTAGAAAGGTCGTCATTATCCAGAAAAATGATTTACCAGTGTGAAGCAGCGTGTTAAACTTAACTGAATTGAAAACGTTAAGATGAAATATAAGTTGGTTCCTATAAGAAAGCATATAGCTAAATTCTACTCCTGACAATTTAAAGCAGACTCTCTGGGGTGGGGCCAATGGCACTGGTGTTTATTTTTTAAACTTTATAGGTGATTCTAACATTCAGCTAGGATTTGGAACCTCTGAGCTAGAGGAAGAGATCCTGAATTAGGGAGAGGTAGGGTAAACAAGTGAAAGTAAATGGAAAAGGCAGTTAGGGCATGGAGCATCCAGAGATAAAAAGAAGAGAAATTTATAATTGTAAATGGCAGAAGAACCAATCAAACTGAGAGAAATGAAGTAGCCTTATAGTTAAAAGCAGAAGAGCAGAAGAGGAGTCAGTTACCGGCATGCCTCGTTTTATTGTGCTTTGCTTTATTTCATTTACAGATGTTGCACTTTTTGTAAATTGAAGGCAAGACACTCCATCAGCAAAAAGGCTACAACTTTACTGCAGTGGTCTGGAGCCTGCAATATCTCCAAGTTATGACTGTATAGGGCTAATTAACATCTAGATTCTAAAGAGCTGCAGGACTTGAATTAGATCATAAGCCATAAAAATGGCTTGAAGAAGCCCTAAGGTGAGAATAAGGTAAATAGGTAAATATTTAGAGGGACAGATTATAGAGTTTTGGAAATAACATTTCTTTATTGTATATAGTTTTTGTTCCATTTAAATGTTTATGCTAATTGAGCTTTGTAAGTGGAATGTGAATTTATCATCTAAGTAAACACTCATTTTTATATACAAAATCATAGTTTGAATATATCCATTGACCTACTTGTTTCTCTTGGCTATTCATACTGATATGACAAGAGCTCTGTTTGAGCTATATTAATCCATCACCCGTAATTAAAAATGAACCATCTACCTCACAATCTCCGTCTCTCAATCATTCCACCAGAACTGAAGGGCCGCCTGAGCATTAAAAATGACCGGGACATTACACCATTGTAGCAGACTAAAAAGAAAAAAAAATTCTCAGCAAGAATATCATATCATTCAAACTTGAGGTAAAATCTCTTCATTTGAGATACACCACCATTAAAATTAATTCACTGATCAAAACAAACAAACAAAAGGAAGGAAGGATATCCCAAGAGCACTTTTTCTTTCTTTTCCCTTTCCTTTGCAAAAAGAAAAGAATTGAAATGAACCATAACTACCCAGAAATAAATGCTTAATATTTTATATTTTAAATCTTGCTTTTTCTGTTAACATTTTCGTGTCACTAAAATCTCTTCATGTATATTATTAGTTTTTCTAACTACCCCCCTATTATTTCACATCTTTCTAGCTAGAGTTACTGTTCTCCCCAGATTAGAGGGGCACTGGTAGAAGTCACATAACAAAATAGGAATTAACATTCTCTTCCTGCATAAGTCTCTTAAATCTAAGGCACAGTGCAGAGAGGGGGACCTACATGTTTGGGTGAGCTTGCCATGATCAGTTGCTTATTAACTTCTTCACACTTGTGAGCATGTTTTAGAGAGTTTTCAACAACGGTAAGTGGTTCACTTCGAGTCAGCATTCTCTAAATGGAAGACAGCTGGCTGGCTAGAAGGACCAATCAGACCCAGCCCACCAGGGGAGGACTCATGAAAGACCAGAAAAGATTTGTGCAAATGTAAAAAAACAAACAAACAAACAAACAAACTGGGTGTCAAATACAATTATTTTCTTTATGCTTCCTATAGCCCTAAACAAAAACCTTTTTCCACTCATTCCCCTTATTGATTTAAGAGGAGAAATTGCCTCTCTCTTTTTCTGTCACTCTCTCTTGTCTTTTTCTCTTAAAGACTCTCTTATAACTGACTATAACACAAAACATGTATGTTCATCATTAGTTGGGGTTATTATACTGCAACTTTCATGTGTTTTAAATTTATTTTGCAGCGCCTCTGTCCTCCGCCCATAAGGGCCAGCTCATTGCCAGGACTATGCTGTCATGGGATCTAGAATGCAACATCTTTGGGAAATACAGCACCTCACACTGTATGGTCCTCGCTAGCCTATTTCCAGTTTGGATGCTCTGCCCATCTCATTGGCTCAAGTCTATACAAGTACATTACAGGGGGATCATTAATGTTTTTATCCTAAGACTTCTGGGTCTGTCCCTTCAATTATTTAAACTCCTATGAGATCTCTGTTGGGAATATAGATAGTCCTGAAACCTTATCCCGTAGGGTTTTTTTCTTTCCCACCTCTGTAAGTGAGAGAAATAGAAGCCAGAATGTCTAGTGAGATTTACAATAAATAGAGAAGAATAGAACAGATCCCCAAGGAGTTAAAAGTGAGCAGACAAATTAAGTGACCCGGACCAAGGAGGGTTAGTGAGAGCTCTTGAAGGGCAGAATGAGGAAAAGGTAGGAGAAACACTGAGGTTAGCAATAATGGGGAGATTGTGTATATGAGAGAGATGGCAAAATGAAAAAAATCTTAAGAAGGTTTTTGTACATTTGTAAGTTATATATTCTAAGAAATCACAGTAAAGGATCAAATTACTTTTAATAATTTTTGCCTGCTCAACTAGGAGCTTTTTATATGTGCTTCCATGTATGAACCTACATCATGAGTCAGCTTTGTAAACACATGCACACTCACACATACACATATAATACTTGTTGACAAGAATTAATACCATCATAGAGCTCAGAAAATATTTGTTGAATAAATGAATCAATCTATTTAGAGTATAAACTTTATAATAGAAGTTGAGGCAATACAATGAAATTAAAACTTCTGTTTGATGACTTTTTCTCAGGCTGCTTTTCGAAGAAATAAAAGGTAGTGATTTAAAAAATAATTTTATATATTCATTTTCAAACTTATTTTCATAATAGATATCTATTATAACTAGTGAAACAATAAAAAAATGTTTTCAAAAATAATCTTCCCAGAGTCCTTTTTTGTTCTTAACCTTGTGAGATGCCCATTGTGGAGAATATGGTACATATTCTTCTATAGCTTTTTTCATGTTCATACAAACATGTAAACACATTTACTAACATGTATTCATTACCCTGAAGATTTTCTCTTTTCACTTAACAAATTACAGTCATCTTTCCAGGCCAACAGCAGTAAGTATAATTCATTCTTTTCCTAGTGTCTGTATAATCTTCGAAAATATTTATCTATATATACCACATGGTAGACAGTAGTCACATTAATGATTTTAGTATCTTTTTTTTAAAAAAAAAATCATTACAATTTTATTAATTTTCTACACAGGATACTTAACAAACATTAAATACCTATCTGGCACCAGTTTCAGTGACTGGGAAAATTAGTTAATTACTTATGGTTCTTTCCCTCAAGAAATTAAATAATAAGGGAGATAAAAGTTATTTTTTTTTTAAATTTGAGAGAATCTGCTCAGAGAATTTATAACAAAAAAATACTTTAAAAATAAATCTTTAAAAGAAGTAATTTATCAATGGCAATTCATTCTTAGTCATTGTTTCCAGTATATGAACAGCACTTAGCAGCAACAGAGTACTGCCCTATACGGCAACTCAAAAAAACAAACAAACAAACAAACAAATTTTTACCCACTAAGACTTTAGATAAAGCATCTTATTCCTGAGACCTCAAAGTGATTTATAATTCTATTAATACTGTATTTTTAAGGTAATAGCAATAAATGATATTTATGAATATTCTTTATTCCACTGGGGTCTTAGAACTCTAAATACTTACTTTCTGTCATTTGACTTCTTTGCATACCATCTGTAAGAAAGAGAAAAGAATCCTCTACAGATAAGGAAATGATAGAAAGGCAAAATTGTTTGCCAATGCCTGAATTAAGTCTCAAGATACTCGGTCCCATGCTCTTTCCTTTCAGTTAAACTTGCTGCCTCCCTAGTAGTAACTGCAGTGATGATGCAGATAATATTATATTATTAACCAGAATCTCATATAGCATGATAACGTCAGTTCTCATTAAAAAAATAAGAGCAAACTATTTCACTATCTGCTACAAGGGCTTACAAATGAAACTTCACTGATAAATTTTCTAGGAGAGGTGAGTCTAAGTTAACTCACTGAGCAGCCGGTATAGTTGGACCTTCCACTTTCCAGAATTAAACAGATGTAGTATTAAGTGTGTAACCCAGGTTCACAGATGTTCCTGTCAGCCCTAACCGGTGAGAAAAGAACTCTGATAGTAACAACAATGGGACTGATAAAAATGTTAGACATATATTGATTATTGAATGAAGTCTTACAATATTTAAATAAGGTAAGCAAAGAGCAGTACAACTATAGCAAAAGTTATGCAAATTTCATTTGGTCATGTTAGTGTGACTGCAAACAAGTTAACAATTGCTAAAAATCTAAATCTTCTAATACTTAGTAACTATTACATGAGCGAACTTATTTTACTACATCTTGAAGACATTTTATCATCAGTGTTTTATAACTCTGAGAATCTGATCCTATCTAGAAGACTGATTTCATTCGAAATTTAATTTCTCATGACTTCCTGAAAGAATGGTAGTTCGGCATGGCCTCCTCTTTTTTCCAGTTGACTCAAAGAATGGTGCTTTCAAAATGCCATTTGGGATATATGAAGGGGTGCAGTTAGAGCCAAATGTGCTGCGACCTGGAGTGTACCACTATTGTTCTTGAGAAACATGTGCTTAATTCCCTGGAAATTTACTGTTTCAAAGAGTCACAAGTCTGATTGCTTCTCATCAGTCTTGAAGAGATTAGATAAGCTTCTCCCCTCTTATAAAAGCTTTTTCTTCACTTGAAATTCCTTTGAGAACAAAACATTGAACCAGAATTGGATTTTTAACAAAATATTATGAGTTTTGAAAACATTTTTTTCTTTCCTGAGGAGACCTAGAAATTCAAAGAATATAACACACTTTCTGATTTAGGACTACTAGCAACATATTGCAAAGAGCAAAGCTGAGCCAAAGAACAAAGTCCCTTCTGCGTAGAAGGAAGGATGTTTTTCACTGAATTATTTTAGAAGACTTGAGTGGACTGCTAAGAGTTTTCACACAGAAAGACTTGAGGTCAACTTCAAGTAGAGGGGAAAAACAACACCAGAACCATAACATGCAGGCATTGCTTCTAATTACTGTAAATGTGTTATGTATACTGTTGCTATTCTGCAGTGACAGTTGGCTTTAGAATAATTGTTTAAATGTATCGATATAGAAAATAACCACCTCAGAAATGGAGGTGTATACATGCAGTTCTGCTAAAGTTGATACATGGAAGAAAATTCAGGATCATGTTTGCAGTGAGTCTTACCATCAACAAGTATTTCAAACCATCTCAACCTATCCCCTTCTCCCTTAGGGATGGTGAAAGAGAGAAGAGGAAGATAGCGAGCGAGAGAGAGCGAGAGAGAGAGAGAGAGAGCGAGAGAGAGAGAGGAGCGAGAGAGACCAAGAAGAAGAGAAAGACACAGCCAAACTTTAGACAGAAACTAAAGAGGGGATATCAGGAGTCTTTCTTCTCTTCTCTTCTCTTCTCTGCTCTGTCTCTTCGCTTCTCTTCTCCTTCTCTTCTCTTTCCTTCTCTCTCTCCTCTCATCCTCCACCCAACCCCCCCCCCCGCCTTCCACCCTCCATTACTACTCTCTAGTTTTTACCAAGGAGTTCACTTCTAATTTAGTCCTCAGTAGTCATTAGTAAACAATAATAATAATTCTTGAGTATGTTTGGACTTTCAGTTGGCATTTTTTAGTAGCAGTAATGATGAGCACTTTTATTGACCCATATCACTGATCAGGCTTATAAGGCTTCAAATAAGGTAGACTTGAGAAGAAAAACTGTAAGCCTTATTACTTCTTATTGGTTTAATGAATACAATGACTACTTCTTTCACTATCAAAGGTGTTTTCAAGTATAATCTGGGTTAATGCACCCCTATCAAATGTAACTGGGGTCTGGGACACAGATACACAGTTACACAAGATGAAAGGATAATGCATAGATTTGACTAATCTTCCCACCTTCTCATTTCTCAAAGAAGGAAACATATAGGGAGCTTAGTATTTATTTCCACACTAGATGATATAATTTAATTATAAAAGCACCCTCTCAACATATGCTTTCTTCTTCTGGTTCAATGTTGAGAGCACACATTACAATTCTATGCCAGGTAAGGAGCAGAGGTGTACAGACCATAGAAGATTAGCATCCAGGAGAAGAGGAGTCTGGGAGATGGGTGGAATAATGGGAAGAACACTTGAGGTCGGAGAGATCTGTGTTTGAAGCCTGGGTCAGGCTTTTACTAAAATGTCTGGGGCAATTTAATTTCACTGAGCTTGCTTCCTAAATTATAAGCTAAGAATTATAACATCTATCTTGAGTCACTGTTGTGAGAATTAAATATAAAAGACTTGATGCAGAGAGGGCACCTGCTAAATGCAACTTTTTCCTATCTCTTAACTTGTTTCGAAGTTTTTCAGACATTAGGACTATTAAGAGAACTAATGACCTCTGTGACCATATGAGCTAAGGCGATAACAAAATGCAATAGATAAAAAAACTAATAGTATAGAGTTTGAATCAGTTAGGTCCGGCATCAATATAAACTCACTGGCTTTGCAATCTTGGATGTTACTTAATATTTTTGGAGCTCAGTATTTTCATTATAAAATGGAAATGATTTCTATTTTGTAGAGAGATTGCTGAGTGTGATAGCAAGGATTAGAGACAACTTTTATAAAGCATCTGATACATTAAGTAAGTAGGTTGTGAGTAATATATATTGCTCAGATTTTTATTAATTAAAATTTGTCAACTCATCTCCTGTAGTAAATATTGATTTTTGTACCAAAGACCTTGGAAGGGTTATGGCAGGGGCCTGGATCACAGATTAGCTGGTTGAGCTGTGTTAATCTAGCTCCTAAGAGTTGGGGTTGCAATTCCAGCACTAAGATTTAAATGTATGACTTGAATAGGAAGTCTAGGCCTGAATTTTGTTCATTTCCAAGATGAGTCGCCTGGAATAAATAATTCCTAAGGTTCTCTGTAGCTATAATATTTTATGATTCTAGTGTCTTTTCACTGAGTTACAGGAGATAAATCCTCATCTCTTTAGAGCTTAACCTACTTCTCTATGGCTTAATTTTCAGATTCCCTTTACTCTATTTCTTCTTTAATTGCAAAAGGGGATAATTTCCATCACTCTGCAAACAAACCAATGTCTCTATTCTGACTTAGTGGCATTTCAGGATATTAATGCATCACACTTTAAAATAGTCTGGATTTTTTTTAATCCAGAAATTCAGTAATATTGTAGCTGGTAATGAGAATAATGATGATTCATTTTCAAGGCTTTCTATGCCTCCAGGCCCTTGGTCATTACATGTAATAAAATACACCAAATTTAAAAACAAGATTAAGGTTTAACAGTTAAAAATACATTCTAGGAGTAAAATACATTTTTGGTATTCATTCCTATATCACACAATGGACATTTAAAAATAAACAAAAATAAAAGCTCCATTACCCAACAACAGATTTTTAATAATTATTAACTAGAAAGAAAATAAAATTAACTTGACCTTATCTTAAAAAGCTGTCGGAGATCTACTTTAGTTATGCAGATAGGAAATATGTTGTGAATTACTAGGCCTCAGTTTTAGAAATCCAAACCATCCTCAAAATGAGTAGTAAACCTTCAGTGAGAATTCAAAATAATGTGTGGATGCTATGAGTTGTACATATTAGTTACCTCTGAATTATTTTGATCCTGTCCTATTCTTGAGCTATCCTTTAACATATATGTTTTTATTCTTCCCCTACCCGCAATATCTACTATGTGCTTTTCTAGTATGTTCAGAATATCATCTGAAGTCCTTGCCCTGGCTACTTCTCTGACCTCCTCATCTCCAGTCACTTTCCTCCTCTGCTCACTTTGCTCTAGCCACTCTAAAATCCTTTTATTTCCTTGAATGCACAAGTTTGTCCTTGCCTCAGGGTTTTGTCCATGCTGTTTCTGTCTGGAGCTTTTTCTCTCTCACATGCTGCCATCCCCACCCCAAATTTTTCACCTGGCTGATTCTTCCTTGTCCTTCAACTCTCAAATTAAATGACACTTCCTCTGGGAATTCTTTCCTGAGCAGCCAGTGGACAGTATAATAGATATCCCTCATTGTCATCTAGCATACCTATTAGCTCTTCTCATGAACTATAATTCGTAATTTGTAATTATTTGTTTATGTATTTAATGTCTGATTCCCTTAGGAGACTATAAATTCTATGAGAGTTTTAAAGAATCATTTCGATATTACTAATATTAAGCATGATTGAATAATGAATTAATGATTCTATTATGATAGACTCTGTAGAATTTAGAGATGTAAATTAAACATGGGGTCTACATCTAAAGAATTTACTTTCTATTAAAAGGCTAAGGCATGCACATAAATATTGTTGAAAAACAAAGAAGGTAATTCGTGTATCAGGAAACAGTGTGGATGTGTATTGTATTAGTTTCTTAGGCTGCAATAATAAATTACTACAAACTTGTTGACTTAAACAACAGAAACTTATTCTCTCCCAGGTTCGAAGGCTAGAAGTCCAAAATCAAATTGTTGGCAGGGCCACTGTGGTGCTAAGTGAGCTTGGTGAATACAGGAGAGTGGATTATTTCTGACTAAGCCAAGGAGAGAAGGTCTCATGGAATTAATAGAAACAAAACTAATGAAGGTGAGGGAGGGAATTTGGCCTGAGTGTACGGGATATTACACCATAAGATTAAGTCAAAAATGGGGTTAGAATTACAACAGGGTTAGTTTTACAATTCATAAATACTGGTTGGGAATTGTTTGGTAATTAATATAGAATTACTAAAGTTTCATCTGAACAAAAGCGACATGATATTGGGGCTCCTGCTTCAGAAAACCTAATGCGGCAACAGTGTTTAGGACGCTCTCCCTTCCCCTGTCATTTCAGGCAATGTAAGATGCAAGCTTGACTAAGACAGAGATACCAAAGAGAGAGAATTAATAAGACTTGGACATTTATTAGACACTGGGGAGAATGGGAAGGTGGGAGAGGCAAAAAATGATCTGTTTTGAGTCAAGGGACCTGGAGAACTGAGGTGAAGAAAATTAGGATAGTCAAAAGGATGACGATTTTTAACTGAGAGGATAAATTCAATATTGATATACTGACTCTGAGAAACTAACATGATATCTAACTGAAGGTTTAAATAAGGACATTGTAAATATAGGACCGGAGTTTGGGAGAGATATCAAAACCTTAAGATAGACGTGTGAGTTATCGATAGTGAAATAACAGAAGTCATGCAACCTTGGAAAGCAGTGTCAAATCATCGGAAGAGTATGAATGTAGAGCTTAACAGATATATTCCTATCTCTACCATTTACCTGTACCTGGGACAAATTGCTTAATTTTTCCATTTTCTCATATATAACAAGGGGAGAAATATTATTTATTATCCTTAGTCAGAATTACATGAGTCGACTATTTAAAATATCTATCATCTTCAGATTTGCTTTCATATTCTGATGGCAGGAGTCACAGTCAGAAATACTGTATTTATTTTGCAATCCATTATCTTAAAAATATGTAACATACTCTTTCTATAAATTATATTTCTTTTGATTCTATTGCATTAAAAGGACATTGACTCTGATCCTCTTAATTTCATTACCTACAAATGGGTTGTAACCCATACTTTGGAAAACTGGCCTCATCTGGCATCTTATACTCAAATCACACCATTTCAACTCACTGTTTCCTCAACTTTCATTTTTATTATCCCCTCTGCTTGGGCTGATTGTTACTATATTATTCCTTGATGGTCCAGAAGAAATAATAACCATTTACTTCCTCTATTCTATCTATGTAACATTTTGTCTATAAGAAATACCTATCTATTGCCCAGGTTATGAACTTCCTGATGATAGGAAACAGGTGTTATTTATCTATGTATACTGGTGAAATTACCTGTTCCTAAGAGGAATAGAATAAAATTTAATTCATTATTATAGAGAAATGAGAGATGAGAACCTTACTGAGTCCTTACTTCCAAGGCCCTGCTCTGGCATTCTCATGCTTCAGTTTTCCCATCTTCTCTATATGTCAAAGAGTCCATGGCATTCGTAAGGCAGAACATGTCTCTTTGTTTGGGACACAAAGACTTAGGCCACTAAGGCCACTAAATTTTTGTATACAGTGACTCGAAGTTCTTCATGGTGGGTGCTGGAAGGTCTGAAGGAGATAAAATTAATTTGAGGAAGAAACTAAGATGTATCTAGGATTTAGCTCTGGGTAAAATAATAGAAAGTTTCCTATACTGGTCTCTTTGGATTGCTAAATGACAGAATCCAATAAAGAAAACCTGAAATAAATTAACAGGGCAAGTATTTACTTTTAAATTATCAAAGTTTTTTTCATTTTTTTCAAGCCCTAAAAACTTTTCACTAATGGAAATGACCCCTGGCAACAGTGACATTCTGACGCCATGGGTGATGTCAGAATCTCTTGCGAAGTGTGAATTCCACGTCACAATGGCTCTGTTCATATTGTCTCTAAGCGCAATTAAACCACTGAAGCTTCTAATGGTCTTCTGTCTAATTTTATAAATCATCATAAAGAATATTAAGTCAACCAAATAAATTTGCTTCTATGTGACTTACTGATAAGCAGAGGCATGATATCAAAATTTACAGGGTAAAAAAAAACTTTTTTAATAACAATAAATGTTTTCAGAATACCCCTTTATATATGAATTCTAGATTACTTGGTGGAGGAAAGTACAATTCAACTGGTTTCATAAAATGAGCCAAGAGCGATACATTCCTCAATCTCTGAGTGTAAAGGAAACAAAGCCCAGAGTCCAAATTCAAGTCTACTCTCAGGCCTAGATGGCCAAGGATGATCTGCATTGGTGGTCAGCATGGCTGGGTAACTTGCATGCCATACAAGGGGTTTCAATTTACTTTTTTCAAAATGAGATGATAAAACTTTTATTTCTGATATCCTTTCTACCTACAATGTTGGAAGATGCTTTGCCCTTAAATACCTTTCACCTCAATTTTTTTTATCTCAAAAATTGTGAAATATGTTTATAAAGTTCTTTGATGTCCTTAAATGATATTCAACATGATAAGAGTACTACTATCCACCAAACCTAAATTTTATCATTTTAGTTTTGCCTCACAGGCTAAGTTTTATGAGAGCCTTAATTTGCATCACCAGAAGCTGATTTAATAAAAAATAAAGGAACTACTCTTCAAAACAAATTAAAATTTGTGGGTGAAGGCAGAGAACCTTATGTGGAAAAAAAAAAAAAAGGAAGCTAAATTTAGAAGAGTTCAAATGGTTCTGAGTTTTAAAGAATGCTGTGGCCTTATTAGTGCTGAGAACAACAGTCCCAGCATTTTATTCACTGAAAGGAGAAGTTTCTAATGGCAACTTCCCAAATCCCTGGCCTCTTGACCCAACAGCTATTGTACCATTTCCCCCATTCCTTGAAGCACAATCTACTGCATGGCAATTAAACAAACAGTTGCAGAGCATCGTCCATCCTGGAGTCAAGAAAAATTTATCTTTAGAGATAACTCCCGTATATGAGATGAAAGACACAACTTAAATAGAAAACTACTAAAGACCATTTTACAGACAGAAGAAAAATGGTATGACTGGGCATGTCTCATTTTGGTCACAAGAAAGAAGTGTAAATTCAAAGAGGGGTAACACTAGGAGACTAATTCCTAATTATATGTGATAAACAGTAGGTTTGTCTCTGAGAAATATCTTTATAATTATCTTTCCAACTGTCAAAAACTTTATTCGACTCCTCTTCACAATAAATATTATCTGACAGAATGCATCCTAATGTCCTGACTTTTAACAATTTTTGTAATTGTACTAATAACAACAGCTAGTTCTTGAATACTATTATTATGCCAAACACAGAGAATTATAAAAATGAATAAGAAATAGACCCTGCCTTTAGGGACCTTACCATCTATGGGTTTAAACTGTTGTAGTTATGACAAAAATAATAAAAACCATCATTCATTCATTCATTCATACCAGCTAGGCGCTGAGCTCAGTGGGCAACATGCATAAGCTGCCAAAGTTCTCTCTGGATGACATGACAATGTGACAGTGAGGTGATCTTGATCTTGCTCTGTCCATGCAACATCGCTCAAAAAAATTAAAAAAAAAAAAAAAAAGGGACCTAAACAGAAATTCAAACAATAGGTGGAGACATTTCAGGACTATCTATAGTCAACACACAAGAATTATAGTCAATAATGAAAGAGTGCAGTAAACCAAAGTGAAAATGAAAGAAATCATCTGAATCGCCTTTAGTATACTCTGTTGGACAGGCACTGTGGCACTCTGAAATCCACGATGAAGTATACCCTACATCTGGCATTCCAACAATAACTCAGAGAGACAAATGTTATTTAAGTGTTTTAAGACTTTTTAGTGAAAGACCCTGTAATATATTAAACTGCAAAACTTAGGAAGACATCATAACCTTCTGGATTTCATTACCAAAATGTACATTCTGATCTCAAATTAAAAAATAAAAAACCAGATTGACTTTCCTTGTACTATTTCACAACCTTTGAGTGCAGCATTAAAATGCTTTTCTTTTCTCCCCCACCAACTATAAGCTTCTGTTTTCTTACCCTGGCGTCTGAATCTTTTATATGCTCGGGTTCTATTCACTGCCTGTTATTCAGACATTGAAATCCCAAATGTTAATTGTTCTTCCAAGTACATTGACAAAACAGCAGCTAAATAAGGGTAGACCAGACTGTGGTAGACTCTGACATGCATTTATGGAACAATGGGGCTCTGAGAGACAGCCTTGTAGCTCACGGGAAGACATAAGATGTGCTATTTTGACTGCTTCATAGCAGAATGGGGAACACACGCACACAAGGGAATTATGCATTTTACTTAGTTTTGCCCAAAGTCCTCAAGGCAACAGAATCTCGTGATGTCATCATGAACTTTCTCTCCATTTCCATTGACACAAAGGCTAAAAATTTGTAATGACATCACAAAGGAAAAGGGAATTTACTTCGATTCCATAAGAGATCTGTTACCTTCGATGAGACTTGTACAAAAATGCAAGAATCCTTCTTGACAGGGTGTGTGTCACTGGGCTGATGCACAGTGGGTGACACCCTCCCTAATGCAATTCAAACCAGCCAAAAGAAAGGAGTCACAATTTAGGTTGGATAAAAAAGACATACTGAATATCGAGCCCAAGAATTTTCTTTTTTTTAAGAAGGAAATTATTTAAACGTATATTTCTTCAAAATTTCATTCAAATTTTTATTCATGTCTGGTTACTATGTTATCAATATTTTTGTCCTTTATTGAGTTGGTCACAAAAACACGGAGGAAAGTACACGAAGCTTTCACTTACAGAAATGCAGTGCAGCTCAATCTTTTGTTTTTAAGGTGCAGTGATTTCAGTCTCTAAATGTAACTTCAGGCAGTCTGAAAAGAAACAGGTTAAAATCTCTTTCAGTTATAATTGGTATTTCAGATTTAATTAAAAATTAAACTTTCATAATGTTTCACCATCCAAAGCAATGCATTATCAGTCAAGCGTGGCTTTTTTTTTTTTTCTGTTAAGGAAAAAAAGAACTCTTTCCAGAGTAGTTTTTTAATGAAAAGAAAAGGATCTAAAGAGGGAAAAAAAAGCAATCTGAAAAACAAAATATGCCTCCATGCTAAGGACTTCATAATGATATGACTAGAAGCTCAGTGCCTCTGAATGTTAGCAATATTCTATCTGATTTAAAAAAAAAAAATTGCTAAACAAGAATTTCACAGACTAAAGATTACATAAAATGTTAATTTCAGAGAATAAAGACGAAAATCTATGATCTAAAAATCTAAATACACTGTTAAAGGGAAATCGTGACTTCAAATAGAACTGGGAAAAAAGTTAGGTCCACTACTTCCAAATGATTGAATTGGTAATGGGGCAGATGTGAAAGCAGAGGTGAATGGACATATACGGCAATGCTAGATACCCATTGCAATGTACTGTGGGTTTAGTGTGCCCCATACCACATCATATTGTACATTTCACATGCAGCCACGGCTGTGCGAAGAAGCATGGAAAGACCATGAGGGTTTGAGCCAGACCTCCTTGTTTAAATAACTGTAATCACATTTTAAAAATATATACTTTTAATCTTCAAATTAAGAGTCCAGGCATTAAAATCTATAAGTATGTCATAAATATTTGCATTTTAAACAGTATATTATTTTGTTCAGTCCTTTCTTCATACAATACCATCTATAAGAAGATAATGGTTTAAAAAAAAACAGACTGGATTAAGTCATCCCTATTTTTAGCTTCAAATAACTGACATGACAGGATTTAGAAATATATCATTTTTTTAATGTAAAATGGAGATAATACAATTATTTTTCTCTTACTTTTCGACATGGCAGTGCATTTTTAAACTACATATTTGTAGAACTAAAGTCGTATGTTTATGTCCACCTTCACATTAGTGCAGGGTAATATTTTAATATCTCCACATATGAGAGCATGATCATAAATCACCCCTGAAATTGCATCTATTATTAGAAAATGCATCTAGTTTTCACTTGTAAATTCTGTTTTCTTTTTCCCTTGAAGCATATGAAGGAATATTTTGAGTGAGTATTGTGTCTATTTGATGTATATAGATTTTAAATGCAAACTAGTTCGGATTCACTAAATCTATCCATGAATGGATCCAAAAAAATCACTGACATTGACTAAACTTTTCCCCTGCTTCTCACATGCCTGAATTAGACTAAAAATGCACCAGTGTAAAGACAGAAATTATGGAGGCGTCACCAGGGACAACTGAATGAGAGGAGGGGAGTGTGCATATTTCCTTATAAGGCAACAAAACATTCATAAAAGAAACTGACAAAAATAACTCATGCTCAGAAATTATATGGAATAACAATAATCCCCAATAACTGATTCAGAAACATAAATACTGTCCACTTCAGGAAATCTGAATCACCATTTAGTATTGTTCTACTCACCATTCAAATATGGTTAGTGAAACTGATTCACAGTCTAGTTCAGACAAGAAAAGGTGATGAAAACTAGGCTGCATATTTATATATAAACGATTTAACTGACAACTCGCAGTTCAATTTAATCAGTCAGATTTCCTTTTCTTTAATTCACCAGATGTTGAGTGAATTGAACTATCAGTTCGAAATAACAAAGCCATTTCTATGAATAGACAATCTAAATTATATTCTCCTTCTCTCATGGCATTCTACCTTCTCCTCTTTGACCTTTCTCTTCACGTCTGTTTCTTCCTTACTTTCACTTTCTTCCTTATTTATTTTTCCCTCTCTTTTTTCCCCCCTTTGGTGAGGGTAATGAAGCTCAAAAATAACATCTTGTATCCTGTTGAGGGAAACTTGGTCACAACTATCCTTCCAGATGACAAACTCATTCTTAAATGTCTGTTTCCCAATCCAAAGAAAATAGAGCAAATTGAGAAAATAGAGATGTAACATCACTTACCAACACGACCACTTTTAATTCCCATGCTACACTCATCACAAGGAGGACTGAAGTTTATTTACTTTATTCCCTAACCTCAAATAGGACCACAAATAAGACTAATAACAGGACCATTCTGTGGCACTCAGGCAAACGGCTGGGCAAAACAGATGGATCTTACTTTGCGCCAGGACTCAAAAAATACAGTCGCCAACTCACTGTTGGCGACTACATATCTTGGCCCAAAGATGGACCTGGAAGTGAGACCAGTTGTCTCTGAATACTGTTCCTATTCATATCTGCCTCATGAGAAAATCATTAACTCTGTCACTGTAGTGTGGGGTTAAGTAGTGGGTAGAAACTGGAAGAATGGTCATTAAGGAGGTGAAATATTCTGAAGGCATGTCAGATCAGATTAAGGAGCAGAAAATTAGGAGTAGGACCTTACTTTTGGCACTACTGTTTACTTTTCAACTCCTTTTTTTTTTGGTTTGTTTGTTTTGTTTTTTAATACTGTACACGGAATCCACCTTTAAAATAGTAGATTTCCAGAGTATGTGTCTTCAGTAAGAATAATTTGTTCCTGACATTTTGGGTTCCAAAGTCTGTTAAAATTTTTTCAAGTCACCCAGATCAATCTCAGTTATTATTACAATGGACCACTATTGTCACTTTCTTTAATGAGGATCAAACTATGTAAGGCTTTATAGATTACAGTCAACACCAGTGATTCAATGTATAGGGCTCAGTAATCAATGCAAATTACAAAGCCCAGAAAACTGCTTCTCTGGGCAGAGACCCTTTAGCAAAAGAGCTGTACATTCTTTACTAGTTAAAGATTCTGAATGGCTTTCCAGAATAGCAGCAACTGCATTATATTACGATAAGTCTTATAAGTCCTATAAGTCACAAGGCCAAAAAACAAAGTTTCCAGACTATAAAAATAAACAAACAAAAAAACCCCAAACAACAAAAAAACAACTGAACGTGGGTGAGGAACTACAGATCCTAACATTTACCAGAAACAAAGGGCTGTTCTGACCACGCTCCACTTTTTAAAATCCTCACATAAATAGAAGTTTTAGATATCGCCGGGTCATAGAATTTCAAGAAAAGAAAAACAAAGTACTCCAGTTTAGGAGGCCTATACTAATTCAGGTCTCTTAATGCTCTCCCATCTATTAACTAGTGATTGTATCTTGCTCAGATTGTTTTTGAGAGTTCATTCACCTTTCTATGATTTATTCATTTTGACACTGTTCAGATTTGAGTTTTAAGAGACAAGCCCTGTCTGTGGTCAGAATAAGAGCAAATTTTAATATTTTAATTATTTCTCTTAGTCTTTTTCCTTTTCACTTAAAAATGTTTTATTGTGAAAAATCTCAAACATATCCAAGAGTAGAGAATATAGTAAAATGAACTCCCATGTACTCGTTGCCCACAGTCAATGTTTTTTACATATATACACATTCCGCTTTTTCTTCTATTAGATCATTTTATGACAATCCCAGATATCATTTCATCCCATCCATGAATATATTAGTATGCACTACCAAAAAATGACTTTTAAAAATTATGACACATATTATTATCCCACATCCAAAATAATGGTAATTTTTTAATGTTATTAAATATCCCGTCCATGTCGAATATTTAACTTTTAACATCTTTTGTCCATTTAGGATCTAAACAAGGTCCGCACATTACATTTGAATCATAATTCTCCTTTAACCTATAAATCGCCGATTTTTTTCCTAATATTAAATTTTTTAAAACTTAAATTTATTGGGATGAATTGGTTAATAACATTATATTGTTTCAAGCATATAATTCTGTAACACATCATCTGAATATTGCATTGTGTGCTCACCACTCAAAGACTAGTCTCCCTCTGTGTCCATATATTTGACCCTCTTTACCCTTTTCATCCTCCTACTTCCTTTTCTGTTTACTAACCACACTTCTGCTGTCAGTGTCTATGAGCTTGTGTTTTGTTTGTTCCTTTGTTGCCTTCTGGTTTATATCCCACATATGAGTGAGATCTTATGGTTCTTGTCCTTTTCTATTTGACTTATTTCACTTAGCATGATACTCTCAAGACCTGTCTATGTTGTTGCAAATGGCAGTATGTCATCCTTTATTATGGCTAAGTAGTACTCCATTGTATATCTATATACCACATCTTCTTCATCCACTTATCTATTGAAGGACACTTAGATTGTTTTCATGCCTTGGCTACTATGTATAATGCTGCAATAAACATAGGGGTAATTATATCTTTGTGAATGAATGTTTTCAAATTTGGGGAGTAGAAGAGGGATTTCTGGGTCATATGGTAGCCCTATTCTTAATTGTTTGAGGAAACTCCATAATGTTTTCCATAGTGACTGTACCAATTTACATACCACCAGCAACATATGAAGTTTCCTTTTTATCCATATCCTCTCCAACACTTGCTATTTCTTGTCTTATTGATAATAGCCATTCTAACAGGTATGATGAGATGGTATCACATTTCCCAGATAGCTAGTGAAACTGAGCATCTTTACATATGTCTGTTGGCCATTTGTCTATTTTCTTGTGAAAAGTGTCTATTCAGGTCCTCTGCCTATTTTTCAATAGGATTATTTGTTTTTTGTTGTTGAGTTGTAAGAGTTCTTTATATATTTTCTATATTACATGTATGCTTGAAAATATCTTGCATTCAGTTAGTTGATCTTTTGTTTTATCGATGGTTTCTTTTTTCTGTGAAGAAGCAAACTGACACACAATGTGACACACCATTTAATGAAATGAAGAATAAAATCATCTCACTAGAGCAGAAAAAGCATTTGACAAGATAGAACATCCATTTATGATTGAAACACTCAATAAAATGGGTATAGAAGGAAAGTACCCCAACATAATACAGGCCATATATGACAGACCTTCAGCTAATATCATACTGAATGGTGAAAAACTAAAAGCTTTTCCTCTAAGATCAGAGATGCCCACTCTCACCACTGTTATTCAAAATAGTACTGGAAGTCCTAGCCAGAGCAATCAGGCAAGAGAAAAAAAACTTTTTTAACATCCAAATTGGGAATAAATAAATAAAATCGTCACTTTTTGCAGATGACATAATTCTAAATACAGAAAAACCTAAAGACGCCACCAAAAAAAAAAAAAACTATTAGAAACAACAAACGAATACAGTAAAGTTGAAGTATACAAAATCAACATAAAAGAAATCTGTCGCATTCCTATATACTAACAATGAAATATCAAAAAAAAATTAAGAAAACAATTCCATCTGCAATTTCAACAAAGAATATAAAGGACCTATACACTAAAAACTACAACACATTGTTGAAAGAAATTTAAGATGACACAAAGAAATGGAAAACTAGAATCCACATAGTTAAAATGGCTGTATTACCTAAAGCAATATACAGATTTAATGCAATTCCAATCAAACTACCAATGGCATTTTTCAAAGAAATAAAACAAAAAAATCTTCAAATTTGTATGTAACCACAAAAGATCCTGAACAGAAAAGCAATCCTGAGAAAAAAGAACAAAGCCATAAGTATTAGATTCCTTGACTTCAAATTATACTATAAAGCTACAATTATCAAAACAGTATGGCACTGGCAGAAAAATAGACACACAGGTCAATGGAACAGAATCGAGAGCCCAGAAATAAACCAACATGTATACGGGCAACTATGTTTTGACAAAGGAGTCAAAACCAACAATGGAGAAAAGAAAACTTCAAAGTTGGGAAAACTGGAAAGCTACATGTAAAAGAATGAAACTAGGTTGCTATTTGATACCATATACAAAATTAACTAAATATGGATTAAAGACTTGAATATAAGACCTGAAACAATAAAATACATAGAAGATAACATAGGTACTAAACTCATTGACCTTGGTCTCAGAGAAGATTTTATGAACTTAATCACCAAGGCAAGGGAAGTAAAAGCAAAAATAAATGAATGGGACTATATCACACTAAAAATGATAAATTTTTCATTTGAAACAATTTCACATTTATGGAAAAGTTGCAAAGACAGTACAGAGAATTCCCTTATCTCCTTCACTACTTCGTCACCAGTTTTTCCACCAATATCTTTTTCTGTCCCAACAATCTAATCCAGGATACAACAATACATTTAGTTGCCATTTCTCCTAAAGCCACTCTGACCTGTGACAGTGTCTCAGTCTTTCCTTGCTTTTAATGACCTTGATAGTTTTGATATAGAGTAGTGGTAAGATGTTTTGTGGAATGTTCCTCAATTTGGATTTGTCTGATGTTTTTTTCATAATTAGATTGGGATTATAGTTTTAGAGAATGCTAAAGCATCATATTGGGGTACATAACGTCAATATGACATCACTGGGGATGCTAATCATTTGGTTAAGGTAGTGTTTGCCAAGTTTCTCTTTTCTTAATTTCGAGAAGCATAATTAATAATTTATTGTTAACAGTTTATTGAGGTATAATTTACATAATATAAAATTCGCCCTTGTAAGTGTACAACTTAATGCTTTTTAAGTAAAGTTGAATAATCATCACAATTCAGTTTTAGAACATTTCTGTCACCCCCCCCCCAAAAGATTCTACATGTCCTTAGGCAGTCAATCCCCATTCTCAACTCCCAGCCCCAGACAGCAACTAATCTGCTTTCTGTCTCTAAACATTTACCTTTTTTTGATATTTCATGAAGTGCAATCATAAAATATGTGGTCTCTTGCCTGTGGCTTTTTAACTTACCATAATGTTTTTCAGATTCATCTGTGTTGTGGTATATAGCAACAGGCTGTTCCCTTTTATTGACGAATAGTATTTCATCGTATGGATACACCACATTTGTTTATCCAGTCATCAGTTGATGGACATGTGGGTTGTTTCTGGCTTTTGACTATAATGAATAATATTGCTCTAAATAGCCCTATATATGCAAGTCTCTGTGTAGACATATGTTTTCATTTCTCTGACGTAGATACCTAGAAGCGGAATTGCTGGGTCATAAACGTAAGTTTATTTTAAATTTTATGATCTGCCAAGCTATTTTCTAAAGTGGCTACCCCATTTTAAATTCTCACCAGCAATTTTTAATATATGGAGAGTCCCAATTTTACTTCATCTTCATCAACACTTGTTACTGCCTGTCTTTTCTCTTATAGCCACTCTAATTAGTGTAAAGTAGTATCCCACTATTATTTTGTTTCCTAAGTATTAACAATGTCGAGTATGTTTTCATGGACTTATTAGCCATTCTTATACCTTCTTTGGTGAAATATCTAGTCAAATATTTTGCCCAATTTTTAATTGGGTTCTCTTTTTATTATTAAATTGAAAATTCTTTGTATATTATGAAGATAAAAGTCCTTTATTAGATATATTTTTGCAAATCATAAATTCGCCAACATTTTCTCCCAGTCTTTTCATTTTTTACTAGTGTCTTTTGAAGTGCAAAAGTTTTAAATTTTGTTGAAATCCACATTACCAAGTTTCTATTTTTTATATCTTGCTTTTGCATGTCACTATCCAAAAACCCTGTTAACTCAATGTCATGAAAATTTTCTGTTTTCTTACTAAGTCTTCTCATTTTAGCTCTTACATTTAGGTCCATGATCCATTTTAAGTTAATCTTTGTGTATGGAGTGAAGTTGGGCTCTAAATCCTTTTTTTCCCCCCATATAGTACTAGCGCTATCGATATTCATTTATATTTCATACAGTCCTAGCACCAACTGTCCTAGCACTACTTACTTATTGAAAAAAACTATTCCTTTCCCTGTCAAATTGCTTGAGCTCCTCTGTCAAAGTCAATTGATCAAAAATGTATATGTTAGTTTTCTGAACTTACAATTATATTCCACTGATTTACATGCCAGTGATATACTTTCTTCCTTGCTACAGTTTTATAGTAAGCTTTAAAACCAGGAAGTATGAGTCATACAACTGTCTCTTTTGCAAAATTATTTACACTGTCCTAGGTCCTTACGTTTTCATATAAATTTTAAAATCAGCTGGTCAAGTTCAACGAAGATGCCTGTTTCCAGTCTTAGGGTTAAACTAATCACTCATCATTAAGTATGACATTTTCAAAGTCTTGAGTTTTTCATAGATGCCCTTTATCAGGTTACAGAAGTTCTCCTCTATTCCTAGTTTATTGAAAGTTTCTGTCGGAAATGGATATTAGATTTTCTCAAATGTTTTTTGTGTATCTATTGAGATAGTCATGTGGTTTTCTCATTTATTCTAATATGGTATATTACTTTAATTGATTACTGGATGTTAAACCACTCTTACATTCCTGGGCTAAATTCTACTTGGTTAGAGTGCACAACATTTTACGGATTGCTATATGTAGTCCGTAAATATTTTGTCGAGGATTTCAGTGTCTGTGTTTATAACGGATACTGGTTGACTTCCTTAGGATGACTTTGACTGGCTTTGAACTCAGGGAAATACTGCTTTCATAGAATGAATTGAAAAATGTCCCTTCTTCCTCTATTTTCTGGAAAAGTTTGTGAAAGATTATTTTTTCTTTAAATATTGGATAGGGTGCAGTAAAGCCATATGCATCCATATTTTTCTTTCTAGAATGACTTAATAATTCTACCTTACTGTTACTGGTCTATTCAGATTTTCTATTTCTTCTCGAATTAGTTTTGGTAATTTGTACATCTCTAGAAATTAGACCATTTTATTTAAGTTGTCAAATTTCTTGGAATATATTTGTTCATAGTATTACCTTTAAATTAAAAAAAAAAAATTTTCTAAGTGGTGGTAGTAATGTGCCCTCTTTTGCTCCTAATTTTGGTATCTGTTATCTTCTTTCTTTTTTCTTTGGTCAGTCTAGCTAAAGATCTGTCAATTTTCTTGATCTTTTCAAAGAATCGACTCTTGATTTTCTTTGTTATGTTCTATTGCATTGATTTCTACTCTCGTATGTATTTCTTCCTTCTTAAATTCAGTCTTGTTATATATTTTTACCATATCTATATAGACCTACATAATTGTATATATTACTGTGCTATTTATGTCTTTGGGTGGATTTTAGTTACCATTTGTTGTCATTTTCTTTCAACCAAAAAGATGTGCTTCATTATTTTTTGTAAGGCAGATCTGCTAACAACAAATGGAATATCTTTATTTTGTCTTCAGTTTTGAAGAACTATTTTGCTGGGTATGAAATTCTTAATTGTCATCTTTTTTCCTTCAGCACTTTGACTATGCTATCCTGGTCCCTTCCTAGTCTAAATGTTTTTGATTAGAAATTAATTGTTAATCATAGTGTTGTCAGTGTTGTCCCCTGTATTACATGAGTCTTTTTATCCCTGCTGCTTTCAAGAATTTCTCCTGATCTTTGGCTTTCGAAGTTTGACGATACTATGTCAATGTATGTATTCTTTTGTGTTGATCACACTTGCCATTTCTTGAGTTTCTCAAATATGTATATTAATGTTATTTATCATATCTGGCAAGTATTTTGGCCATTATTATTTCAAATATCTTTTTCTTCCCTTTCTCTCTCTTTTCCTCTCCCATTATGCATATGTTAGTATTCTTGATGGTGTCTCACAGATGCTGAAGATCTGTACATTTTCTTCTATATTTTATTTTCTGTTCTTCAGAAAACTGGATAATTTCTACTGATTTATCAAGTTTACTGATTCTTCTTTTGATATTTGAAATTTGGTCTTGAGTCCTTCTAGAACATTTTTTAATTATCGTACTTTTCAACTCCAGAATTTATTTCTTTTAAAAATAATTTCTATTGTTACATTAAAAATCTTAGTTTGAAGAGTAATTATAGTAATATTTTATTTAATTATTTAACATGGTTTCCTTTAGTTATCTGAACATACTTATAATAGCTGCTTTCAAGTATCTGTCTGCTAAACTCGACATCTGCTCTCCCCACTTACAACCTAGAGATGGCTTCTCTTGACTCCTTTTGTGTTTAACTGGTATGGGTCAAAAGCCTGTATCTATATATATCTCATAATTTTTTCCTAAAAATTGACATTTTGTACAATGTATTGTAATAATTCTGGCTTCTGATTTTCCCCTCCAAGGAGTTGTTGCTGTTACTGTTATTTGTTTAATGACTTGCCAGTCTAATTCTATGGAGCCTGTCTTCCTCATGCTGTGCAGCTGCTGATGTCTCTGGTCAGTTTTTACAAATACTATTTGCATTTTTTAGCTAAGACTTGCCCCTATGTCAGCACAATTTGCAGTTTCCATCCAGTTATTGGTCAGAAAAGTTGTACTCAAACATCTTGGGCAAATAAGCTAACACCCTTTGTAGATGGATATGTGTATGGGTTGGGGAAAGCATTCAAAGTTCAGGCAATTTACATGTCTTCCTTGGTTCTTACTTTCCACTGGGTTCTTTCTTATTTCTTCTTTGCACAATGCCTTAACAGCAGCCTGGGGGATATGTGTATGTCTTGAACCCTCTCTGGTGTTTCCTGGAATATATATGCAGACTTTGAAATTACCAGGGATATGAGTTAGCTTTGACCGGTTCACTATGGCAATTCCTTATCCAACTCTCCTTGTTAAATTTCTCACTAATATGCCAGTCTATTGCCTGCCCCAACCTGAAGTGCAACCTCAGGCTAGCTATGATGTTTATACTCTTTGTGTCTTTACCACTGAGATTGATACTCTTTCTGAAAAGCATGTAGTTTTTCATGTTCTACTCCATCAAGTCAGCCCTTTTAACAGTGAAGTTTTGGGTTTTCATGGGTTGTCCTGCTCTGGTAGAACCATTGTACCAATTCAGTTTGGGAAGGGGAAAAGGGTGGAGGTCGTCCATTTACAACACCACCTCTCACTTAATGCCTGTTGTCTCATCATTATCTTTAATGTGGCTCCTTTTACTACTAAAAGTATCCAGTTTCAGGAATACAATTTACATCTCCTTATATATAGTGAATCTAAATAATTTCTGGTATACCTTCAGCAAAAAACGACTACCTAATTCTTTTCTTTGTCATGCTAGAATCAGAGGCTCGGCTGCAAGTATATGCTGGGGGAAATTAGAGAGGGTGAGAAAATCTAGATGCCATTGAATGAAAGTTTCTATGATGGTTACATGTATGTAGGAAATTCTCAAATGCCTGTTCCACTATGTCTCTAGAAAGTCTAAAATTTGGGGGAATTAAGAATGTCTGTCAATCCTGAAAATCCTTAGTTAGGCTGGGCCATGAAGATTGGGAGGTGGATGGAAGATGAAGATGAGGGTGTTACACTTCTCCCATGGGAGATGAAGAATTTTGCCTTACTTTATAGAGCTGAGAGGAATCATGCAATAAGAAGAGCTAGAATTACATGGTTCATAAAGCATTGCTAGGGAATTTGGAGCTGAACTGAGCTAGAATAAACCAATTTTAAGCAATTGTGGAGAACATGTCATCTAGAATTAATCTCATACAAAATAGTAGCTTAGTGATCTAAGAGATCTGAAGCTTACTTGGAGCAGGTTAGTTTTTACCAACTTATTCCCTCAGTTTCCTGTCCTGCCCAAGTTATAGCTCTTTAGGAACTCACTAGGGGAATATGCTCCTCTGGGAGTTTAAGTAATTCTTATAAATCAGGAAGTTCCTATGTAGAAATTGGGAGTAATATGTACTTTAAAGATGACTTTTGCTTTACGTGATAATCCTCAATAAAATTCCCCTGATAATAGATTCTCCTAGAGTATTTAAATTATGAATAGACTTACAAAATCAATCCTATCGCATAAAATGAGATAAATATGCAGTATCTGCTTCTAGGAATTTTCAAAACTTTTTTTTTTCAAAGAGACTGAAAGGAATGAATGGGAAAATTAGCAAACTCTGTGCAGTATAAATTCAGAATATTTGATGCATTAACTTTGAATACCTTACTGATGTTTTTGGAACAATATTAATGCTTCACATTTACAAAGTGTCAAAGAAATCAAAGTTTTCATCAAACTTCATCTCATTAAAATGTCATAATAATTCACCTTTAACCAAGAAAACTGGAACAGTAAATATGAATAGTTCTATTTTAAAAAAACAACAACAACAACAGGAAATCTAATCTATAAAACAAAGCACGGAAATACCGCATAAATTGCTTAAGGACACAATTAAGTCTGGTGATGAAGCATGTGATGAAATTGCATTACCTTGTAGTATGAGAAAGTCAATTAGTCAGTATCCAAGCTATGACAAAGAAGAAACTTGGAGCTTCAATCTCTCATTTGTCTGTATATTAGAGCGAAATCAAAATAAATGTTTAAATAAATTCTTTGATCCTATGATATGATACTTCTCCTGCTAAAATCTCAGGTAAGGTGGGTGGACATTTTTTATCTGTGTTTCTGTTAGGTGTTGCAATTTCTATAAAAGAATTACAACCCAACCCTTAATTTAATTACCATTTTTGCTATTGATTAACAAAAAATAGCTGTATTCCAAGTGTTTTCCAGTAATACAATCAGGAATTCACTGTTATCCAGTAAGAAAGGCATAACTTAGACAAACAGTATATATAAAAAATTGTGTGAAGAATGTGCAGTCCTTTCAATGGAGTTTAGGATCTAGATATATCTAAATTATTCCTTGGAATTATACCATAATGGAGTGCTACCCACCTGGGTCTATATCTTATAAGACTGAGAAAAACAAATTGTACATTACTAACATGTTATCAATCTATATTAAGGGCTATGACAGAAGCCTGCCTATAAAATATTTTTTATTTCTCATAAAAATGAATATTGATCTTAATATTTATGATATAATACAATAATCCTTTTATATACTGAAGGATATCATAGGAAGATATTTCTTTCTAGTCTTGGTATCAGCAATGTATTTCCTCAAAATGTGGTAGAAACCCAATTTATAAATGTATATAAGATTTTATACAAGATGATTTTTTTATATATAGGTCTAATTTTTACCCCTTTCTCATGTTTTTGTCTTGTTGACCTATTTCAGTTAACATTTACTTCATATATATGTGTGTATTTATACACACATATATACATACATATACATATATACACTTCATTTATATTTTATTTACTTCTACTTATACTAAATATATATTTCTATAATATATTTATGTATCCCTTTAAACCATCTTTATTTCTCTTTGGAACAAAGAGATGTCCATCTGTTTCTGTCTTTTTATCTACCTTTACATATATCAAGTCATCTAAATTCATTCTAGGAGATCTCAAAATCTTAGATGTAATTTAAAATGTTAACTTAGATCTGCTAGGAGTTGGACTTAATAAACTCATCTGTGCTTTTGTAGTGACTTTATTTCATTTTCTTCTACCCGCAATGATATTCAAATCAAACGTCAGATGTCTGAAGCGAAGTAATAGACTTGTATCATTAGGGTCCAAGACTAACTTAAAGCTTAAATAAGTTTTTTGTTTGTTTGTTTTTTTGCTATGTCATTTGACGGTTATTCTTGGATTTCTGTGCAAGAATAGAACAATTTGGAACTTATGGAGCAAAAGCAGCTATTTTCATATCATTAATAAAGTCTATAACATAGGGCAGCCATAAGTGACTGTGCAGGTTGTACCCTGCACAAGGGCACCAATGCAGAGGTGTGCTCCATTCTAGAAGTCATGCTCTTTGGTCCAAGCTGCATTAGCTGAAGGAAAAGATTTTTTATAATAATTTCCACAAAGGTAGCCAAAGAGGGCAGCTTTTTCTAATTGTACTAAACCTCTACATAGGTAAGAGGCCCTTTATAACATGTTTCTATATAATTTCAAACAAAATTTAATTAGCTGTATTGGTATTTAGCTGGCATTTTAGCTATTACATGTTACATAAATATTCGGGTAAGATTCCTAGTAATGACCTCACCTCTTGAGGATGAGTCTTTATGACTTGGACTAAACAATGTTTTAAAAAGATAATGTTAGTTATATATACAGTTCTCCTCAGGGAGATTGACTTTGAAAGAGAATAAGAGGGAAAGAATGTTCCTAATAATGTCTTTTTCCATAGATGATAACACATCTTATATCAGATCATATTCTTAACATGCTTACGATCATATTCTTCTTAAGCAGAGTCAAGAAGTGGGTGCAGAACATAATGTTATTCACATTATTATTATTTCCATGATTAAGTTGTCTCCAGTTTGGAATTTTAAAGAAATAAGAAAGGTGATAGCAAAACTTCAATAAGTTCTGAGACAATGGATTATTTGTATAATACAATACATTATACTTAAATTTAGCCCATGGCTTCCACTCTTCCTGAGAGGTTTTATACAGTTAACTCTCAATGAATTATCTACAAATGGTCTATGCATAATACATTTTTACATTAACTTTTCCTGACTACAAAATTAACACATGCCAATTGCAACCCCCCACAAAAACAAACAAACAAACAAAAAAACTGGCAAATACAAAAAAGTATAAGGAAACACTGTGAACACCAAAAGTCTGATCACACAGAGACAATATACCACTACGGGCAGTTCAGGCATTTCATTCAAACATGACAAATTTTAATACCAGTTTGGCTTCCTCTTTTTCTCCTGCACATCACTTGGCTGCGTCCCATTCTGACTATATGTTATGTACTCAAGCAATAGTAATTATTTTCTACAAATTAAGTTAGTAGTTAACAAAGTACTATTGTATTTCATAGTTCTGCTATTGATTATTACTTATTATTTTTGTTCATTATTATTGCTCATTATTACACGAATTAAGTTTTATCTGATCATGCCCTATGAAGATTATCTATTATATATAACAAAGTACTATGACATTATGCAAATATTACACCATTTCTGTTTCATAATATGGAGGTTAGAAATAGGTTCATAAAACATGGAAAACAAAAATAAGATGGGAAGTTTGATGCTAAAACATCAGATATTGTATACCAAGGCCAAAGACAAATTATTTCAGATAACACTCTTGTTTATTCTTATTTTAACTATCTTTATCACAACACTACAATATTAGTATGAAAAAGTGAGAATCAGCTATGCTTATAGTGGTAAAGAATCATAAAAGCCCCAATACATATCTCTCAAGAATTGAATCTAGTTTTACCTGAAGAGCTATCCTCTTTCTGTGAACACTGTCATGTAGAATTACATCATCCCCCATGGCTCATGCTATCTTCAGTTCATAAAATTCTTTAACAAAAATTGCTATGAAGTGTGTTTGCTATATATATTAATATAACTTCTTCCTCACTTTGGTTTAGCATGGAAATACACAATATATCAATATGTGTTTCATTAAGATAGTTCTTTCGATACAGTAACATGCTGGGCAAATAGAGGAAGTTGGGTATAATTTATTTACATTTTAATAAGACCTCAAATGAGTGATTACCACACAGGAAGCTCATAGAGAGGTTAGGGAGAAATGCTGGCTGACAAATGCCTTGAAGTTTGGAAGCTGTTAAATATTACTTAATCAATAGTATTGCTTCTGAATTAAGAAAAGATAACAGTTCCACAGGGATAGGTATTGTGGTCCATGACAAACATTATTCAATGCAAGCATTAAAAATTGAGGGGGGCTTTAAATTTTCCAGAATTTTTAAGGTTATAACTTAGAATCTTCATTGAATTCTAAAATTTAAATGGATGGCCCTATGATACAAAAATCTCATCAAAGCCCAAAGGATGGGACTCTTCTTTCTTAATATACCAAAGCTTAATGCTAAAATTCCCTTTCAGTAGAAATGCGAACTTCATCTTAGCATTTGGATTTCTCCTACTTGGCATGTTAATTCTTTTGTGAACGATTCCATAAATCAGGGCAAGTTCTTTAATGAAATAAGAAATTCAGAAAGCAATGATTTTTCAGTCTATAATTATAGTAGCCTACACTATTCCTATTTCCAAACTCTGAGCAGGGTCACCTTGGTATGAGACATATTATCACTGGTAATATTTCAGAGATTAATGTGCATGACAATCATCTATCCAGTGTTGTTCAGCAGGGAATTTTAAAAATCTTGCAAAAGTAAATACAATTTTAGGTAACAAGTGAGGAAATAATGGTAAAGATATAATAATGATAGGAAAAACATGAAGAGGCCGGGATGAGGTCAATATACAAAAGGTATGTTGTGAGTTCTATTACATTTGCTTAAAATACAGAACAAGAATACAACTGCATTTATGTTAGCCACTATAAAAAATAAACATTTCATTGGAATTTATTGTTTTTGTATTTTTCCATATCTGTATCTTATCTACCAGCTAGAAAATAAATTCCTTCGAAGTGTGTGATTTACGTTTTTCTGTACTGTAATTGATAATAGCTAACATAATGTTGAATATAAAATTGATTCTCAATCAATATTTGTTGATTTGACTTGTATGAAATATAAAAAAATCTCATCAAGGGGGTATAGTTTAAAAACATCAGCTGTTCATTCATGCATATTGTATAAAGAACAAAATAAAGGATTCTGAAAAATAATAAAAATATAATACTGGATGGGGAAAATAGGATAGATTATGCTAAACTACAATGAAGCAATCACATTAATACAAAAATACAATGATGGCATTATAAAAGTGATTTACCCCAATATCGAATATCATTTCTGTCATACTATATAAGAAAGATAAAGCATGATTAGAAATTGCATTTTCTTGATCATATAGAATATAAACATTCTATACTAGAGGTCTATGAATTTTCTGAGACATTATCAAGTTTCTTGCTTAGAATCTGAACACTATTACTTCAGATGTAAAAACTCATAATTTCAATTATGCATCATAATTTTACATTTAGCAATTTTTAAGATTCACACTTTGACAAGGTATTCAATTGGGTAGCCTTCAAAGTGTTCTTAATAAAATCCTGTAAAGTTTTTCTAGTAATGCAGGTGCAATTTAATAATGGAAAATCAATTACTATAAGTTCCTTGCTGAATTATCATGTTCCAAATGTCTTATAATGTTTTTAAGAGAAGGGGCTATGCATCTGAATTTGAATGCCTAGTGAACAAATTCTGATGCGTAGTAGGTGCTGAATAAATATTTGTTTGGGTTGATTTGAATTGAAAAAGACATCACAAGAGAAGTCTGTGTCCATTAATAAGAGCTTGACAACATTTACCCAAAAAGCATATAATGTACTTCAACACTCATTCTTAATAAACAAAAAAAGGTTAGAAAATAGTTTTCTAATTTACCTTATCAATATAAGAAAAAATACCTATCTTAACAACTAACATCCACCTTAACTATGAGAAAAACTAGAGAATTATCATATAGTCAAGAACCAGAATGCCTCCTATCACCACGATTACTTAATTGTAATTCTAGTCAATGAAATGGGACATTAAACAAAAATAAGAGGAAAAAATATATATATATATATATATAAAGTCTCATTGTTTGCAGGTAATTTGTCACCTTGAAAGCTCAAGAGAACTTATACAAAATTATCAGATTATCAGGAAAGTTGAACTAGTTAGGCGATAAATACTATAAAGGAGAAAATATGGCTTTTCTACTGAACAATTAGAAAGTGGAATGTAAGCATTTAAGGAAAATAACATGAACACAGCCTGCCTATACTTAAATATAATAAGGAATCTTGGGACCTATGTGAATAGAAAGACACAATTTATTTATGTATGAAACATTACATAAATAGAAACATACGATGCTTCTGAATGTAAAGACTAAATATTGCAAAGATACCAATATTTTATAGGTTTAACAAAATTCCAATGGGACATTTTTATGAATTTAATGAAGTAAATTAATCTAAAAAAATAAGTAGGTGACAATGGCTAAATTATTTTTGAAAAATAAAATGTAAGGAAATTTGACTCACAAATGTATAAACTTAATGTGAAGCACTATTAGAAATAGTATGGAACTTTTGACAGAACTGAAACTGACTGGTTGTCCAAAAATAGATCTTAATGTTGATAAAAATGAGTACAGTATAAAGATGGCACCAAAATCAGTGGGGAAATGATGCTGGGACAATTGATTAACTATTGGGAACAAAATTAAGATGCTCATCTCATAACTTAGGCTGAAATAAATCCTGGAAGGAATTGAGAATTAAAAATACAAAGTAAAACCATGACGGTACAAGAAAAATGGTGAATATTTTTATCAGACTTCAAGCTGTTAAAAAGAAGCTAAAAGCTAAGGTCACAATCACAGAATAAAAAATATAACAGAATTAACCATATCAATATTTAAAACTTTCTCACATCAACAGCAGCAAAAACAATTTAATGGCCTAACAAAATGGAAAAAGAAACATTTTTACAACATGTTTGACAAAATTAGTGACTTTAATATTTTAAAAAATCTCACAAATTATCAAGACAACATGGATAAAGGACATAAAGAAGAAAACAATGGCAGATAAATATGTAAAAATATTACAGCTCTACATAAATCAAATCAATGCAAATTTAAACAAAATAAACCAGCTTTTTAATCTACCAAATTGGAAATATTTATAAAACGATGCTATCCAAATCAGGTAAGAGTATAATTTAAAAAGTACTCATATTCAATTTGGGAAGAATTATCAAAAGGACTTTGAGAAGTTTAAATCCTCTAATCCAGGCATCAGCCTTCTAAAAATGTATCTTGAAAACATAATTCAAGATGCAGATAAAAATTTATACATAAGAATGGTCCTCAGAGCAGCAGAGATAACAGTGAAAACTAAACTAAATATCAATACAAGATTAAAAATTTTTGGCACATAAATAAGGTACAATATTATGCAGCAATTAAAAATGGGCATTTTATGGCTCTGAGAATTGATAAAGTAATTAATGTTAATTGAAGAAATAATATAGATTATATGATCCAAATTTTTATTTAAAATTATATATAGATACGTGCATAAAAACACATATACACTTATAAATGTACACGAAATTGGAAGGCGGGAGAGCAAAATGATAGAATTGTTCATCTCTGATTTAAATTTTACTAGTTATATATATTTTTATATTTCTATAACAGTCAATGAGTAGACTTTACCTTTTAATCTGAACAAAATTTATTTTAAACCTAAAATGGATTTATATGTG
The DNA here is from genome assembly GCF_014176215.1 of Rousettus aegyptiacus. Lineage (NCBI taxonomy): Eukaryota > Metazoa > Chordata > Mammalia > Chiroptera > Pteropodidae > Rousettus > Rousettus aegyptiacus. The sequence goes on along the minus strand of NW_023416307.1, from coordinate 59,497,393 downwards.
TTCCACTCAAGATAAACAAATCAAAGACCAATAAAAATTGCTTTTCTTATACATGTAGAATTATTATGCTCATTCATCTGTGAATCTCCATAATTTTGCATACATATAAAGAACAATCATTAATATTTGATTTTCTTATTTTTATTTCTGAAGCATATAATATTTTTCCTGAATTACAAACCAAAAAAAAAAATAAAAAAAAAATTTAAAAAGTCACTCTTAAGTACCATATTTGACCGCAGAGTTCTTCCAGTTCTCTGATGGCCCTTCTACCACTTCTAGATAAAGTTGACCTATTTTGTCGATAACTGTTTTGGTACTATGTTCAGTAATACTAAGTCTGAAAATGTTTATTTGGCCCATTTAGCCAACAACAAAGAGGTCACTTTCAACCAACTGTGACCAATATAGTAGTGAATAGTGCGTTTGATTTTCACATTTCTTTTGCTTGAAACACCAACCATACCAAGTATTCTGAGATTAACAATAGATGGGACTGGAATTTTTTTTTACCAGTGCTGAAAAAATAGCTTCCAAAGTCAAGACATAGAATAACCTTCTAAGTAAGTCTGCCGGCTCCATATTGTGTTTGAAGGCACACCCCCTCCAAATGTCTGCACTCACCATCTGCTACTCAACCGCAGAATAATGCGCTCAAGTCTGGTGTTGCTTGGCATATGCAAAGATAGTCAATGTCCAACTCCATTCAGACATGTGCACCATATCAGGAACCTTATGACACAGTCCTCAACATCAATGCAGCACTTTTAAGCCCCACTACACATCAATCAAGTATGTATGACAGTCAAGCTGATAGACAAAATCTAAGCCAACCCTAAACACCTACTGTGCATGGATCTCTCCAGTTTGCCTGCAGCTCACCTTCTATTAAGATGATAGCTTTGGCCTAGTCTTCCATGCCAAAATAAGTCCATGGAGTCACTCTGGCAAGAAGAAGGGTCTATATCAATGTCAACAAACAATTTCTTTGCTGCCGTCCCTACCATCTGTCCTCTTGCTTCCTACCTACCTTACTTTATGTGGACCTTGATGAATGGGATTCTAATAGTTCAAGATTCTAGTTTAGCCAGCCTTTGCAGATGGGGTTAACATGATTGCCCTCTGGCCAAACATCCAAGGTAACATAGCTGAAGGGTTCCCTGGAGAGTGCCTTTTTGCAAATTTGATGTTAGAAATAAGGCACATAAAGAAGTTCCTACCAGTTTTTGAGTTTTGGATTTGTGCTTAAAGATGATTTCTTTTTAAATTATTTGAAAATGTTAAAAATGCTAAAGAATAAATTCCATTCTAATATTTTTGGTAAGGGAAATAAAATGAATAAATAAAAGTAAAACTAAGGTTGTTTTAAAGTATTTACAAAATAGTGTTAAGACAACTTTAAAAACCTTTAGCAATATGTAGAAATAAGACTTTATAATCAATATTAATGTAGAAGTAGGACATATTAATCTGCATTAGACAGAACAATATTAGAAAATATTGCACATGCTAAATGGAAAATAGTAGCTTTCAGATCAGAAGTTGTATAGCACTTACGACTTCATGGTAGAGCAGTAGAATTTGATATCATCTTAAATATGAGTAGTTTCTGGAGAAATAAATTTTTTTATCTTAAAAAAAAAGACTATACAAATACAATGAATAAATGTTCCCTTAAAAGTAGTAAATATAAATTAATTTTTTCTGTGAACATGTTGACAAACTTTGTAATTAGGTCATTAAAAATACACTTTAAACTGGGCCTAATGGCATGTAAAACAAACAGAAATTTTAGAAAATGCCAGTGGTTCCAACCAAAACCTCCTTATGTATAATATGATGATACAACAGTATGACTTTATTTTTTTCAAAGGATACTGAATGTATTTCTAGAGTAGTCACTGGACTCATTCAAAACAAAACAGATTCAAAATATAAATTCATCTGAAACACCAGGCAATTTAAATAACTGATAATTATAAGGGGAATCTTTACCATCCAAATGAGATAATGAATGTGAAAATATGTTATACACTATAAAGCACCATACACAGAATTATTCAGAGCATCTATCACAGTGCTTTGTACATAGTAAGTACTTACTAAATGTAGAATTGATTAGAATTTAATTGAAAAGAGAGGTATAATGAGACTACTATAAGTAGAATTCAGATCCTTTCAAGATCATGGGAAAAAGCTCAATCAAATCTATTACTAGGTACATCAGTTGTCTTTGATGTTATGAATCAAGATGAACTCCTATGGTATCTAAAGAAAATTTTTGTAGGATTCTCTTTGGAGAAATTACAATGGAATAAAAAACATAATTATTTTTAATTTCTAAATCTATCCAAATTTTCTAGCATTCTTTGGTCAAGTAAGATAATGTTATAGAAATTCTACATAAAACGCAAACTTAAAATGTCCTGGCCTAATCATCTGGATAATCTCTTTGAGTTTTCCTAAAATATGCTCCCATCCCATTTTCTATGGGAATTCTCCCACTGATTAACACAGAGAATGAGAATTTGGCCTGTGCTCTATAGACACCATTGAAATGTGGCCACCTGAGGCATGTAGGGAGGGCATCCAGCTGGCACACCACATGTTGCCCTGGAGTAGTGTACAATGAGAGGGATATTTTGGCTAAGACTACCTGGACAATCCTTACAAAGGCCCTGATTATGAAAAGGACTTCAGTATCATCATTGTCTTTTGAGTGTAATATGAGCCAGGGAAACTTCTGTTTCTAAGTTTATATATTTTACAAAAAAAAGCACTTAAAGAAAAATCAAAGAAAGCTGGGCCATTGATAGCAGAAATCGAACACTATTTATGCCACTGGGAGAGAATTTTTTGAGAAGCCCAGACATTTTAAAATTGATGTTAAGGGCACATTGTAGAACTGACCATAAACTAAAACAGTAAACTATAAAACAAAGGACAAAAACACAGAATGAAAATTTACATCTGTACTATACTGTCGTATATTATAAAAACTAAGTTCATATACTATTCATTTAAGAAGTACGTGTAAATTTTACTTTTATTTTATGCAACTTGTGAGAAATAGGAGCCATACCTTTGAACTGCAATGCCAAAGAAACAATTTTGTCAATTTTGAATTTATTTTTTTTCAAAACACCATACGTGATTAAAACACCTAAAGCACTAGTATTTTTGCCAATTTTCGTTTAGAAACCAAAGCTGTTTTTGTATTACATAAGCACAAAAATCAGAATTTCAAAACCAACAATCACATTTAGGGTGAATTTTAAAATAAGTCCACTTGGTTCTTTGTTAAATCAACTTTGAATGCCAGGAACATTTTTGTAAAATTCCACTGGGGTAAATAGGACAGCTAGGAAACGCTCCTCATAGTGGGCCAGAAACATACCCATTATGTTCAAGTTTTGTTTAGAGTTTTCATTTTCCTACTGAATGGTTCTGGTGATATTTATAACATAGTATGAACATAAATCCTAAGGGATTTATGATGTCACCGAATGGTGAGAAACAATTATAACTGAGATTTACATTTGTGTTTATGTGTTATTTTGCCTATAGTTTCCAAAAACCAATGAGGAGAAACTGATACAAAACACATCCTGGAACTGAAAGACAGATTCCATCTATCACTATAACCAGTTGATAGTATCTTGAAGACAGAGCTTGACAGTAAGTGAAACAAACAAACATAATGGTTTAAATATCCCACTTCAGCCACTAGAATTGTCATTCGAGAGGCATTTTTGGCATCATTAATTCATTGCCACACAAATAGGGATTCTTACCTTTCAATAAATTTTGGTGACAACTTGTTTACACAAAGGAAACCAATATTTATAGGGTAACTTTTAATTTGTCATCATATATGTCTGCTTGGACTTACTTAAAATATAGTAATTGTGGGATTAATTTATAATGTTTTCCTAAAAGCTCAAGAAAATCTCAATGATCACAGTGTGTTTAAGACTGAGTCATATGTCAGAGAAAAGAGAAGCTCAAAGATAGGGTATTGGTCTAGATCATACTGCAAGACCAGCAATATACTCAAGGCAGTCACTTGGAATCCTAGTTAAACCATAAAAATTACCATTTTACATTTTTCATTAAGTTGTTTTTTCCCTTAATTCAAAATATTGTGCAGATAAGTTTCATTGCTGACTTAAGTAACTGAAAATTTTTATTAATTTAATTACTTTTTTTCACTTGTGAACAATAAGGTTTGGCTTATATCTTGCCTTTTTCTTCAAGAATGTAGGGACTTCACAATTTTAATACCCTGGTGGCTATTTAATTCCCAAGAAGCAAGGAAATACTGAAGTTGAAGCTGGCCCCTCTTCCATCTTTATTAGCAGAAATCCTGAGTGCCAAAGCCAGCCCTGCTGGTTACCGATCATCGTATCTAAATATTGATTCCTCTAAAAGTTGTATGTTGATACTTTCTTCATTTCAGAATTACAGGTAGAAAGTCACTTTTCTTTGATATAAACTGCATGCAATAAAGAAAGAGGCAGTCTTACACAATAAATACATAGGGAATGGTTTTCCACCTCTGCATGCTGTAGAAAATCCCACTGAGTTAAGTAGGGTTCTACCAAGGCCACTTAAACATATTAGCCTATTATGCTCCACATTTCTTTATTGTTCTCAAAAAGCTAATGAAATGTTCCAGTGTAATGTTTATGCTGGAGTACTTTTAAAGTCATTTTAGAAGTGATGTTTCTCTCATAACTCCAGAAGGGGGTTCCACTTCCTAGAAGTATTTAGTAGACCATGCAGAGACCATGCAGTCTCATTACTCAGACTGTTTAGTTGCATAGCTGGAGAAGAAAATTCTTAAATATAATCATTTAAGAATTTAAGTGTGGGCTTTAACGTCATTGTAAAGTGACAAGAATTACAAAACTGGCAGGCATACATGGCATTCTATACTACTGAATAAATAGGTTTAGGATACTGTGTATTATCTATTCATAAATAACATTGATTTATATTATCGACCTATTGGATCAGAGTATCAGTGTAAAATTAAACATTTAATTGATTCTCCAGATTCAACTGTTTTTAGGAAAACAAGGAAATATGATGTTTTATCGCTGAAATTCAGTCAATATGTAGATGAAACTTAACCACTTATATTCCCTGTTGGGGTGTCAGTTTCTTCATCTGTAAGATGAAGGAATTGAATCTGTTGACATCTATGATCACTTCTAGTTCTAATATTTGCTGGGTTATTATTCTAAATACGTGTGGAGGAATAGCAAACAGGCAAAGAACAAGAAACAAAATTTCATTGAATTACTAACTTTCCAGAAAAGCCAATGTTATATAATTGTGCCTTGAATTGCTATATACAACTACCTCACCTACTAAACATCATCAATAACATGAGAGAAAAGTCGAATATTAAGGTCACCTGTGGTAATATTAAGGTTAAAGCTACGACTAAGACTATAATAATGAAATGAGAAAGAAATATAAACTTCTACTGAACTAGTATGTGATATGCCTTTACAAATGGCAATTTCTTACACAATCCTCCTTAACTAAAAACAACAACTTGAAGAGACCTTGAAGATTTTTTGGCAAGAAATCAGAGCATAACCCCAAAAAAGTATTTAACATAGTTCATAGCTCTGACCTCTACTGGATAATCCTAAGAATGCCATGTTCTTATTTTGAAATTAGACATTAACCTTCAATACAGATACTGAACTTAATTAATGCCAACAATCTTTTACATACTTTATCTGTATTCATTCATGTAATCTTTCCATCAACACTAGGAGGTAAGTACTGTTAGAACACAGTGGGGTGGTTATTAGTAATGCTTGAATGTCAAATTGACTTATGGGTTCCCCCACACATACTTTTTCAGCGTACAAAGGTAACACTGTGCAACACAATGTTTCAAGAATAAATATGACTCATATCAAATGATTATGTTTTTTTATTCTTCCTAATAGTAACCCACAAGAGTGATTTATTCTACCATACTTGAAAGTAGGATAGAAAAGAGATGAAATTGGAAGGCACAAACTTTCTTCTCACTATAAGTGTGAAGACATATGTATAAATTATTAGAGACATAGAAACCAATAACCAGTGAGAATGAAACTGACAGTACATTGCAAGCTCTTTAATAAGCAGATTCTTGCAGCATAATGAACACTGGCATTGGCACAAGGGACCTATATTATATTCCTGAAGATGCCATTATCCTATTGTATCATCTTGGGCAAATTACTTAACATTTAGATTATTGTTTTTTTTCCTAAAATGAAGATATGTAGATATCAAAGGTTCCTTCTAATAATAGCATTCTAGAACAAGCTACCTATAAAATCAAGTAATGATTTACTTTGTTTCACTTATTATGTAACAGTTACTGATTTAAATGAGTGGCACTACACTCACAGCTTTAACTAATTTACAGCAAAGATCAGGCTTGCTTTGTAATCATCTCTCTAACTGCACCTCTGATAATAAGATGCTATCATGAACATTGTGAAATATGTTATTTTCATTTCTGCCCAAGATTTAAGTAAAAATATATCTTGGTAGTAATTAGATAATATGAAAACTTGGAAGTGTGTAAATACTAAGACTTACTTAACCTATTTGCCACTCCTATAATTTTTGACCTCAACTTAAAATATCAGCCTGCTACCCTTGACCTCTTATTGCCAAGGACCAAAAAAGTCCCTTAATGTAATGAACCTGAGCCAAAAGTGAGAGGCATGAGAAAGGTGGAGGGAGGGGCAGGAGTATTATAATTCAATAACACATTTCTTCTGCTTCCCACTAGTTTTTCAGTTATATTAGTTCCAGGAACTATTTTAACACATGACTATAGTAGAAGTCTTGTGTGGCGGGTTGGTATTACAAAGAATCATGAAAATGATGGAATATCAAGTCCTAGCATTTAAGCATTTCTAACACTAGGAAAACTTGACAAGCATACTACCTTCCATGTCATCGGGAAATTGTTCGAAGATAAAGCTAGATACTAAAAATTCCAGCTTCTATTTTTTTGGGTGACCAAAGGTCATTTGAAAGGAAGAGTCGAGGTCAAGAGTAAGCCCCTTAGGCCTACTCCAGAAATTTCACTAGAGGGTGCTCTTGGGCTTTTATGAGTTGTCAATTCTCCAATAAGAAAACCAAATATTGCTTAGAACATATATTCTGCTTTAGCATAAGGTGGACTTCTTCAGGGAACCCATAGCCAATACATCGATATAGATGTAAGGATAACTCAAGAGGACCTGGGGTCTTCTTATTTTCCTTTGTAATAAATTGCCTTGTTTCTACTGGTAGTCGCTTGTAGGCTTCACAAACGTAAGACCCAGAAGAGATCATAGAGGTCTCCAAAAGTCTATATTCTAATAGGTAACTACAGAAATTTCTAAACATATCAAAGCAAGATGAGATGGGTTCAATTCATGAAAGTATTTTTGCAAATATATTTTAATCTTATAATAAATAGGTTCACAATTTATACATCTACCAAAAAGATCTCCATTATTCTATAGGAACTGTAGAAGTAATCTTATTGTCAAACAGAATAAACCTCAAGCAATTATTTATATATTTATTATTTATATTTTAATGACACCAAATATTGAGCACTGAATAAGTACTCAATAATTATTTCTAGATCTTTTATTGTATAGAGAAATTTCTGTACTATGTTTTTGTTAATGATAGAATGACATATAATTAAATCTTAGTCTCAACTCCATATGTTAGAATTTTTTTTTCTATAGCTGTAATTTTCTCTTTCTGGAATTTATTTTAAATGACTTATTCTAATTATTCCAGATATTAGCTCCTTTCTACATGCTTCTAGTTTTTGCTACATTCTTAAGAGACAATGGGACATGGCAATTGTTTTGTTATGTGATTAACTTTTAATGTTTTTTTTTAAATTTATTAGGAAAACTGAGCAGGTTTTTTATTTGTCTATATGTTAAATATTGGCAATGGCATAGACTCATATGTAGCAATGTTCTTAAGAATCAAAATAAAAGAGTAAGTAAAGTTCTTCTTCAACTTCAGAATGTAAAGAGTCTTCTGAACCATTAATGGCCACTGGCCACTATGCTCAGTGTCATGGTGACCTTTTCTTCACATATGCTTGCAAACTTGATGGCTTTAGCATCTTTAGAGTTGACAGAATAATTCTGAAAATGATTGTGGAATACTAAGGCTTTGTCTGCACTTTCAATTGGGTTAAATTTAAAGTTTCATTATTTCTTAATTGAATTAAGTTTAATAGTTTCTCTCCAAAATCAGCTTGAAGCTTTCGACAATAAGAAGTTTGGGCTGAATAGTAGCCATTTATAATAAATGAATCTGTGTAAAAACGTGTTTTTAAATTATCATTCGATAAAAGATAAGCCAGTTATGAATTCTGGCTCCTTTCAGTATCCTGCATGGACTGCAACCAACATGAAAAGTTAGGAAAATGTGAAGTGGATTCCAGCTCTTGTAAAGTAGTCAACTGAGCTCTTAAGGAGCCCATCTTTGAAAAGCACCAAATATTTTAAGCATGTGCATCTAATGCATGTTATTCTGCCATTCACCTTGCAGAGGACAGTCACCAGCATATATTCAAAGTGTACTTCATCCAAGTTGGTTATAAATGAGCTTAAAGCACTCTATAAAGAATTGGCAAAATTCCCACAAAGACTGTGAAAATAAAGGGAATCAATGAAAAGATATAATTATTTTAGCCCTAGATATAAGAATTTGTGAGTAAGGTCATTTTCTCTCAAATATATTCAAGTTGCTCCAAACACAGGTGAATGTTTGCCAGCTAATGCGAGAAAAGACTTATTTGGTTTCAGTTTGCCCACATGCATATTTATTTCTATATCATAGTAAAATAAAATGTCTTCTAAATTTTCACATCTGCAAAAGAGGGTTCAAGCAAAAGCACAGTGACAAATATTGTTGATTGTGAATAAAAAAAAAAAACCTCTTAACTATTCATAAGTATCTTTTCTGTGATTCCCTGTTCTATTCTTTCTATGGGAAAAAAGAAACAAAATAGTTTCACTTTGTTTTATGAATCAAATAAACTAAAAATGTTTAGTTTAGAGTTACATAAAAGATCTAAGGCTAACCTGAGTATTTTACAATTAGGACACTAAGGAAACACTAGTGGCATTCTATCCCATGCCATGTAGTTAGTACATGGCAGGTCTTATTCAGAGTTCCTAACCCAGGGTTCTTTTTATCACACAACTTTCCAAAACTGTTTGGTTTTTCCTGAAGGATCTATGTATCATGTCATAATTTCATGTTGACTTCCATTGAAATTTCAGAGAAAGGAAAAGAGATATAATGAAATTTATTCTTAAGCATTCAACTCTTAAACTCAGGCAATATTCCTATGTGCAATGGTCTTATAGTCGACTGACCTGCATGAGCTTGCATACTCATAAAAATGTATGCATCACAAAGTACAATTGATGTTCACACTGACTGCAGTGCCCTTGTATATTTCAGCAGTTCCTCAGCCTGTGCCATCCTGAATCCAAGAGGCACCCCGTATTTCCCTGAAAGTCAGCCCAGCATGAAAATATTGCCTACCTTGTGGGAATAAGAGTGCAGGTGTACTCTTTGCTTTAAAAAGACTCAATAAGCCAACAAATTGTGAACTTACCAAACAGATAAATTAGAGAGTGATTATTCACATTATAAAAGGATTCACCACAGGATACTTTAAAATCATAAGCTGCTCTACTGCATTTTAAATAAGTTCATTTACAAAGCTTTTCTTTATAAGCACTTTTTATAAGGCAGAGTCCATGGTCCCTGATCCTAAGACAGTGAAAGATTGGTGGACATAAAATCCTACCACTTATGACCTACTAAGCCAAGCTTCCTTTTCTAGAGGAATGAGTAATTAATTAGCACTATAGTTTATTTTTTAAAAAATTAATGGATCTGTCACTCCTGAGAAAATTTATATCTTCTGAGCACTTACTATGTATCTGGCACAGTGCTAGGCATTTTACATAATGATCTTAGTTATTCCTCCTCACTATAACTCTAGGAGATTTATATAATTTTCCATCGACTTATATATATTTTATTCTTTTTTCAAATTGGTTCTGCTGGAGCACCGAGAACTTATCCATGCCATTTTAAAGAAGGTATATAATTAACAAATGCTTGAAAGACTACATAGCATAGTGGTTAAGCTCTGGAACCCAGACTGCCTGGGTTCAAATCCAAGTTTTACCACTTAATGGATATGCTTCCTTGGTGGATTTACTCAATCTCTTGTGTTTCAGTTTCCTCCTTCAATTATGAAATGAAGGTAGCAACAGTACCTACTTCATAAGGCTCTTAGGAAGATTTAAAAGAGAAACTGTAAGTAAAACAATTAAGGTTCTGCCTAGCAAGTTGTAAGTGCTATAAGTGTTTGCCATTATTATTGATGATATAGGAGTAGAAGAATACCTAACTGCCTAAAAAAAAAACATGACCAAGAGACCTGCTTCTAGTCCCAGCTCTTCCATATACTCCAATTTACAGACCTTGAACTAGTCATTTTTACCTGCCTCATCTGTTTCACAGAGGAATAGGACTATACTTATACATCTAAAATGATATGATTTTATTCTAGGATTCTACGATCCTATTCTCTCAGACCCTGGTTAAATTTCATTACTAATTATGTTTGAAGACTACCTTTAAAACACTAAAATTTTATCTGAACATTTATATTAATCTGTTGAGATTTCAAGCAGCTTAACTGCATTATTTCCATGAAAGAGAATAAGCTGCTTAGATTCTATAGACGGTCTCTTGGAAGATGAAAGATGTTATGATTGTACAGAAAGGAATTCAGTGTTACTTTTGAGGTGATAACCCAAAGTCCTATTCTGCCAGGTCAGAATCCTGCGCTCTTTCTGCCCCACTTGGTCCAGTCCATTCTCAGTTACCTTGCTGAATCTCAGAGCAGCCCTTTGAGTGAACACAAATTCCAGGTTCGGATAGAATGACAAGTTGATACAACAATCACAAAGTGTTCTTTTCTGCAAAAAGTGCATCCAGGTTGGACAACTACTTCCCTACCAAAACTCGCCTCATTCTATGATATACATATATAATATTCAGCAGATTTTATTATGGCTGAATATTCCAGTGCTACTCATATGCCTTATAGTTCTCTCTAGATCTCATAAAGATATGGTGACTGGAGTCAATATCAAAGCAACTGTCTTCAAAAAAAGTGTGACAATACATTCTAAGAAAGTGAATTCCACAAGGGGGCAAAGAGACAACCACCTTAAACTAACTAATGAAAAAATCTTTGACATTTTATGACTAAGCATAATGATTTTTTCTATAAATGAAAATGACATCATTGTATTCCTAAAAGCTATGAAATATTATATTTTACATTTCCAAAACTCTCTATGTTCAAAGTCAACATTTAAATTTAATTAAGTGTTCTAATTGCATGGACAGCTATGATGTTTCAGATCTCAGACACTAAATCTATGCTTTGAATAAACCTCCCCTCTTTCACTTAGATGTAAACATTCCTGTTTCTACATAAAAACAGATGAATATTTTAGGTCAATGTTCTGTTCTTGATAATTGACTTATAGTATCTGTCTGAGTAGGTGGGAGGGGGACAATTTACTTCAGGATAGCTACAACTTCATTAAACTAATATGGCCTTTAAATAATTCTACTTAATAATGTTTAAGTCTCATTCTATCCATGGCCCTTGCATTGTGAAGAGAAGCTTAATACTGAAGTAAAGATTCGAGTAAAAAATACAGGAGCTTTATATTTTGGAAGATACTAACCTTAGGAAAATCAAAGAAATAAAGTTAGAAATTTTGGAATTTCTGGTTTTATTTCTTTCTATACATAGGAAAAAGTCTGGCTCATACACTGACATATTGAAAAATCATTTCAATATTACTCAGATTATCTGATACTAGCATTGCTATACCAGCTTTGTTTTGGTTAATGTTTGCATGATAACTCTGGTTGTGTTACAGTCAGACGCTCAGCAGAAACAGTCATTTTTACATATATTGCATTACATATGCACAAAGTCATTCCTTAATATGCAATGCTGTTGCTTTGAGGAACAGAATTTATATAGTAGTCATTAAAAGGATTAAATCAACATTTTCATAGCACTTTAAGCTTCCTTTAGAATTCAGTATTTCACTAAATGGTGAGAGAACCTTATGGATAGATATTGTTAACCATAGTTTACAAATAAAAATAATAAGGCACAAAAAGGTTAAAATGAGTTGCATAAGGTCAACAACTCACAAGTGGAATTAAGCCAGAATCTGGGCTTAGATCTTTTGTGTTGGAATCTCAGTGCCCTTTCTATTATTACCAAAGCACCTTTGCTTACATACATATCAGTCCGCACAGACACACTAAGGTTAAAGGAATCCCGTTTTCTCTGTATATGCTATTGCCCCTTGAAAATAAAAATAGCTACTAAAAACACCACTCCATCAGAGTTTGGTAACACCTACTGAACACTTAAAACATCAGCTACTTTGTAAAGTATTTTATATTTTGAAAAGTTAAAGAATAATAGCACCAAATTTGCATCCTTCCAAATTTGTTAACCCTTCAAAATTTAAAATGAATTTCTATCTCCTATAACCCTCAAGAAGTAAACTTATAACAAAACCAGAGACAAGCCTTTCTAACAGTGCCTATGACGCCATGAATATATAAATATGCTCCATTTACAGTACACAAAGAAGCCTGGAATTCAGCTGTTATCAAAGATATAATAATAAACTTCTTGCTGGTGAGTCAGTCTCTTAGCCTCAGATTTACATTCCCACTGTCAGCAAGAGTTTTTAAGTTAAACATTTTTTAAGAGCAAAAATTCAATAAACAACATTTACAGTACTAACAGAATGTTTTCATTGCATTGGTGTGAAATTATCTCAATCTTTTAGATTTGCTCTCTTCTTTCTGTTTTGTCGATCTCAGTTCTTTCTCTACAACTCCTGCCCCTTCTCCACACTTGTTCTCTCTCTGAGGCTTCAGGAAAGAGGACTGCAAACCTCCTGAATGTCTGGACCTTCACACTTTGAGACTAAACTCAGACCTCCCCCTGGCATGGATCTTGTTCTTTGTCTGAAGCCAGTGTCTAATTGAATCAGATATGTAGTTATTATCAAGTTGAACAGCGAGCCTGGATTTTTACTATTGCTATAAAAATGTATGATTTTGTATATTTATATAAAAATGTCCATCTAATAAACTCTCTCCCTACCCCCAAATGGACTCATTATATTTTCACCTTATTTTCTCATTCCACTCTTAATGCACAGTGAAAGGAAAATTGTTGTGGTCATGCCAAAATACTCTTTCCACTTGAAGTTAAGGTCTGATTTGGACAAAGCTAAGCAATAGTTTTAGTTTGCATTTAAGAATGCTAGCTGCCGTGGACTTATAGATATCACTTGGACTAATTGAGGGCACTTGGAGTGATACCTAAAGCTTACCACTTCATTGGCATTATGTTGTAGGTATAGGAGTATTTTTGTGAAGCTAATTTTCTCTCAATACCATTTTATCCCCACAGGGAGTAAGCAAGATAGAAGGGTTCTTTCACCTGAAAATAAGGCTAATAGCATTGACCAAGGCATTTAAATGTATCTGTACAATTCTTAACTTGATCTCTCAGGCACAGCTTTTATAGATTTAGATATTTTTTGTCATAAAGTATTCTATTTATTTCTCAGCAGCTGGTGTCAAAAAAGTTGTTGTTGTGTTTTTTTAATATTCCTTTTAAATAAATAAAATCTGTTTTCATATTGTGTAAAATTAGTTTTGCCTGCTGTGAGTTTGTGGCATTATGAAGTGATCATTTCTTCCCATGAATTATTTAAAGTGAGGATATCAAAATCTGACGGAACAATACAATGCACTATATAATACAATTTAATTCTACAATATATTGGCTCTACTAGTATCTCCCAATGCACAGCAGTTACAATACATTGGCTCAGAATTAGCCAATCAAGTCTATGGGCCTCAGTTTCATATTTTAGGATCTGAAAGTCAATTCTAAATTTTCCAATGGGCTAGAGAATCACTCCATATTTGGCAGCACATAGATATCTAAAGATATCTGTGCTAACTACTCATGCAAGGCACTGCTGTTCAACTAGGCTAGATGATATTTACTTTAAAAAAATTATTTAAGACATTGATTTTGACAGTTGTTCACCCTCTCATTACAAAATCCCATTGGCATTAAGCATTTTCTCCAGCGTTTTCTCATCACTTTGTCTTATGGGACAAATGCATCTATGTAATCATAGTTACTCTCACTACTTATCCTCACTATAGAGCTTGCTGAGGTAGGGAAACAATGATCTACTCAAATTCCTCACTGTACTCATAGGATTTATAGCAGAGCTGCTACAAATGTTAAGGTGAGCGGGGTGTCGTGAATAAATTACTAATGAATATAGAAAGGCATGATTAGAAGCTATAATAAAGTCTGAATCAAGGAGAGAGCAAAGGTTCTCTTATATTTGATATTTATGTTATAATAGATGATAACCAAAATACTACACTGATTTTTTTCCCTCAGTGGATTTTGTAGCACTCTATGAGAGAAATTATGTCTGATTAACTCACTATATTGAAAGGATGTAGTCAATGTATGCTATTTAAGCATTCAAATAGCCTCTGACAAAATTCTACCACAAAGATAAAAAAAAAAAAAAACATATAAAACTCACAAGGAAACAAGATACTATGGGATGTTAGAGGTGGTTTTCCAGAGCATAAAAGCACCTCGAAGCATAGAATAGAGATTAATGGGTGCCTCTCTTGATAGTTCTACATAGTACAGACTAAAATAACATACCCAAAACAAAACTCCAGATTCCATAGCACCCATGTCGCCACATCAACCTCCAGTCAAGCTGCACTTCATCCATCTCAGTGAAAGGTGCCACGATCTGCCCAGTTGATCACACCAAAAATTAGAAGCCCCAGGATTCCTTTTGTCACATCCAATACATCAAATACATCAATCATTCCCTTTAACTCAATCCTAAAAGTACATTTCAAACCCAACCACTTCCTACCATCTCTGCTATCATCAACTTAAATCATGATTGTCTTATTGACATCTGTGCTTCCATTCTTACCTCTTAAAATTCTTTTCTTCAAAAGAAATCAGAGCGGTCTGGAAACACTAGAGCAATCACATCATTCCCTTGTATAAAATCTGCAAAGTATATATGTTGCAATAATAATGAAATTCGAATTCAAAACCATAACCAATAAATCCTTCCATTATCTTTTCCTGCTCACCTCTCTGATTTCATCTCCTACCACTTTTTCCCTGTTCACTGTGATTCTTCTTCTGTGGCCCACTCCATCCTTCAAACAAGCCAAGCCTATTCCTACTATCCTCAGTCTGGCTATCCCCCTCTGCTTGTACTGTCCTGCCCTTCCATCTTCACAAGACTGGTTCTTTCTTATTACTCTCGGAATCTTAAACATTACCTTTATAGAGAGTTCCTTCTTTCCCTGTTCATGGTATCCAAAACATCCCCAATTTACTATATCTTGCTTTACTTTCCTCTTAGAATGAATTACTAGCATCTTCTTCATTTATATTGTATGTGTGTATGTTTGTGTTTGTATTCTCTATCAGGGAGTAAGTTCCATGAGAATAAAGTTCTTAGCTGTATTGCTATATTAGTTGCCAATTACTGTATAACAACTTACTTTCCTCCAAACATAGTAGTTGAAAAAAAAATTATCATTTCAAAGTTTCTGTGGGTCAGGAATCTGCATACAGCATAAGTAGGTGCTCCTGTGTAAAAGTCTCTTATGAAGTTGTGATCAAACTGTCAGGCAAGGCTGCAGATTCATCTGAAGTTTCAACTATAATGGAGGATTCACTTCCAAATTCATTCTCTTGATTACTAGCAGGCCTCGATCTCTTGCCAAATGAATTTTTCCACAGGGCTGCCTCATGATAAGGTATTTGGATTTCCCCAGAGAGAGCAATCCAAGAGCAAGTGAGATGGGCATCCAAGATGAAAGTCACAGTCTTTTGAAAGTGACGGCCTATCAATTTTGCCCCTTTTTTTAGACATGGGTCACTAGGTCCAGTAAATAGTAAAGGGGTGGAGATTACACAAGGAGGTGGGATATAGGGTACGGAGATCATTGGCGGCCATCTTAGAAGCTCAGTTACAAGTGCTTACCACTGTACTCTCGGTGTGCAGAATAATGCCTGGAATTTAGCGAACAAATGAATAAAAAATGAACCTCCCATGGATTAGTACTAAAAGCTGTCCTAACTCAACATTTTGCCAATGATCAAAAAGAGAAAGCAGTGAATAAAATTGCACATAAAGTAGTGACATTCAAATCATTCAAACCAAAGAAATAACCAGTAGAAAGATTAGGTTATGTGAGTAAGCAAAACATGATGGAAGAGCCTCAGTTTCTTCATCTGTAAAATACAGAAAGTAGTTGGAGAATGTAACTGGAGATTTAATGAGATAACTCACATAAAATTTTTAATATAGGATCTCACAAATTAAAGGCACTGAATAAATGTTAGATATTTTTGTTAATGAGGATAAATGCAAGGAAAATACTTTTGGAGAAAATAACACAAATTGTATTTTTAAGATGATGATATTTGAGATATCAGATACAAACCCCCCAAATCTATGAATCACTTTGAACTATTTACTAATAATATTAGTTAATATGAATCTGTAGCCAAAAAGACTAATAAAATGTTGGGATTCATCAAGTGTACTGAAAAAAAGCCAGAAAGGTTTTCCTATTTTTATGTAAAATTATGACATCTATGAATGTGTGTAATGATGCATTTCTAGTATGTAAAATCCATGTAAGTTTAAATGAAGAGGGGTTGTACAGCTCTGGAACTGGAAGACCCACAGTATGATGCAGGGTTAAAGTTTCTGAAGAGTTAAAGGAAGGGTGCTGAACTCTGATCTATAACGTAATGGTGTTATGGAAATTATGAGAGGGTAAATACAGAACTATTCATAAAATCCTCGAATACTAATGCTAGAGGACAAACTTCAGGTTTATAAAAGTACAAATAGGATCAGAGAATGAAACACTTTTCTGTATTTTAAAGAATGCCCACCTTGAAAGGTAGTAAAGATTAAGAGATTAAGTTGCTGGAGAAATTCATAGAAGATATACCAAAGTAGACTGTGGTGGTATATGGACTTAAGGTAGGCATCAGGGATGAAAACCAGATGTCTTTCTACTAATTTATTGAAGTCTCCATTTGCAACCAAATAGGCAGGATGGGTTACAGCCTTTGGAGTGAAGCCACGCCAAAAGCATGTGCAGCATCCTTATGAGATCTTATCATTCTGTCCTATTAGTGACAGAGTGACACTCACTGTTCTACTGCTGGTCCTGATAGAGAATCTACATTAAATAGTCATTTGCAAATCTGAGATACACAAACACACACGCGCGTGCGCACACACACACACTCACTTTAGCTTTCTGCACTTTGTTTTTTTTCTTTTAATTTTTTTACTAAAATTATTGGGGTGACATTAGTTAATAAAATCAAGTAGGTTTCAAGTGTACAATTCAATAATACATCATATGTATATTGCATTGTGTATTCACCACCCAAAGTTAAATTTCCTTCTGTCACCAAATAAAGCTTTCTGCACTTCAACTAGTAAATATGCCAACAATATATCTAGTGTTTGGGGAGCAAAAGAGTTCCCATAGTACCCAGTGTAGTGGTCTGAATGGTGGCCCCCTAAAAGATATGCCCACATCTTAATTCCCAGAATCTGTGAATGTGAACTTATTTGGAAAAAAACAGTCTTTGAAGATATAACTACCCATAACTAACATATAAAAATACTCAGGCAAGTAATTATTTTACAGAGAGGTAATGAAATGGAGTAGGAAGAGCATTTAAGTATGACAGATTCAGTTTCAAACTTGGGCTTTCTCTATACAAATTGTATGATATAAAAATATGTTTATTTATATCTCTGATTTTCAGATTCCTCATTAGTAAAATGATGATACATTCTCATTGTAGGATCACTGTGGGATATGGAAATAAGTAAAATATCTCACTCACTGTAAATATTCCAACAGCAGGATATTATTCTGCTCAATATTCAATACTCGATTAACCTGTTAATAATAAATTTAAAAGTGTGGCACATATCTATAGAGTTAAAAACTGTTATTTTCCTTGAGAAGCAACATTTTAGAAAGGTATTAATTAGAGCATAAGGGATTGATTAACGAGGAAACTGGTTGTGTGATACCAAATGTTTCAACAAACCTTAATTTCAAACTGACTATTCATGCCATTTTAAGAGACTCTTCGGATGTCAGTGGCACCATAGTCAGACCAGATTCCTATACAGTCTCATCTTTAATATGCTCCTTAGTTTCTTATAATAATGGAAAAGCAATGCCAGAGAATTACTAAAAAATATTTGCATCTCACTTGGACTTCAGACAGCCAAGTATAAGGGCAAAGAATGTGATAATAGAATTTTTCTAATTGGTAGTCTAAGAAAATTGAAAACAGCATTAATAATCTCTAAGACAAAGTTATCAAATTGATACCAATCATGGACACCTTTGGTGATCCCTGACATGAAGGGAATAAAAATAATAAAAGGATCTCCAACAATAATTTTCCTAGAGAAAAAGTATAGGAATCATGAAGTTCAGATATTTCATATTTTGGAATAACTCCTTAATACTAGAAAACTGAGATTCTAGTGAGAGCTATTCAAAATATTTATAACAGAAGTAAAATAAATTTTCAAAAGTTGCTGGTTTCTACTCATCTAAGGACAAATTGAGCAAACAATACCAAAAAAAAAAAAAGGTGAAAAATGTATTATATTAGTTATAATATTATTTGTGGTTAAAATTTATTTATTTATACATTCACTCAACAAATATTTATTAAATGCCTAGTCAATACCAGGCATTGAGTTAGGCACTAGAAATTCAGCCTTGAAGGAGATATACCATTTCCTATTTTAAAGTAGATTTAGATAAAACAATTAATACAAATAAGGCACACACTGTATAAGTACAGTATAAGGCAATTCTAATCAGTCAGGGAATCAGAAAAGGCATCAGGAGAAAATGAGCTTTAAGTTGAGACTTGGTAAGTTATTTCAGTGTATCTGAGCAGAAGGGGAAAGAAGGGAGAAATGGAGACGTATTCCAAAGAGAACATGCGCAAAGCCCAGAAATGAGAGAGTGTGGTGCACTGAAGGCACAAAAAGTTCAGTATGATTGGAGCATAGGATACCAGGGGAAAAGTGGTATCAGTCA
Organism: Rousettus aegyptiacus; assembly: GCF_014176215.1. Lineage (NCBI taxonomy): Eukaryota > Metazoa > Chordata > Mammalia > Chiroptera > Pteropodidae > Rousettus > Rousettus aegyptiacus. The sequence continues at coordinate 59,478,010 of NW_023416307.1, read as the reverse complement.
GGCCAGAAGAGGACACAGGGGCCAAGCTTGTCAGATTAATATTAAGGAGAACAAAAGAATGTTGCAATAATTTAGGTGAGATAAGATGGTACTGTACACTAAAGTAGTAGCCTTGATGTGGAGAGGAGTGAATAGATTTAAATACACTTAGAAGGAAGATCAAAAGAACTAGAAGACTGAATGAATGTATGACAGTAGGGAATATGAGTAAGGTAAGGACAACGCAAAGTTTCTAATACAGGCAATTATGTGGTAAAATGGGAGGTAAGAGTATGTTTGGGAGGGAAGATTATGAGTTAAGTTTGAAACATATTCAGTTTGGAATGTTTATGGCTCATTCAAGAAAAGAAGTCCAGAAGGCTATTCTCAGCGATAAGTCTGAGCTGAAACAAACAAACGAACAAACAAACAAAAACAACAACAACAACAACAACAACAACAACAAAACGTGGTGTTAACTCATAAGAAGGTTCTAATCAAAGTTATGGGAGAAGTTGGGACTGACTAGGAAGACTGTCCAAAGTGAAGAGAGAGCCAAGAGAGTCTGAGAACATCAACTTTTAATACTGCAAAAGGAAAGCAAGACTGCCTTTACAGGACTTTGCTACCCTCTTCATAACAAACCCTTATGTTTCTACAGCAGTTCAAAACTTACTCTTGCATCCATTCTGTCTCTCAAACAAGATTATAGAATAAGCAATGTGGGAAGTATAACTCTACACATCAGAATCCAAGTTGCAAAAGGTTAGGCCTGTGGTCACTGCACATCAATGCTCTGACTAGAACTCAGGACTCTATTTCTAGCTTAGTTTCTTTCCATACACTACACTAGTCTCATGGATCGGCTGCTTACAGCTTCTTCCTTCTTGTTAGCCCGGGCAATACCCTAGGGTGTCATTCTCTAAAGGTGTTAAGTTTTGTGCACATATCATATCAAAAGGCACCTAGAACTGCTCCAAAGACATAAGGGCTAACCTGAGGCAAAACTATGAAGTAGGAGAACTATTTCTTAGAGCTCAGAGCTTCCCATCTTTTCCATCTCTATTGTTTCTTCCTCTCTAAAAACCTTTGTTCATTTACTCAATGATGAGTTATTAAGCTGGATACTTTTTGACTGTAGGAGTTAACAAATTACACCCGGCTTTGAGTTTTGAAAGTTCTTTATATTTTCTGGATATAAGTCATTCATTAGATATATTCTTTGCAAATATTTTCTTACAGTCTGCAGCTTATCTTTTCATCCTCTTAATGTTTTCAAAGAGCAGAAGTTTTTAATTTTGATGAAGTCCAATATATTATTTAATATTATTCTTTTAAGGGTTATGCATAAATGGATTCTGCATTTATCATCTCCTAATGTACTTCATGACTGACTTATCTTTTTCTCTGATGGATCCCAAGTGTCTAGGGTGGTTGGTACCTGACACACAGTAGGTATTCAACAAACATCTGATGAATAAATAAAAATTTCCTGTTGTGAAATGCAAATTTTTAAAACAATTTATAGGCAATATAGAAAATAGTCTTAAATGCAAAGGCATATTCATTTTAGTTACCCGATCTAATATAAAATGTTACTGACATAAGGACTCAAATGTATTAAATTCTCAGTTAAAGAACCTGTTCTCTTCTCCTGGAGATAATTCATTTCCCTTCAAAATATGAATTTGAAATTCTATAGAACATAAATGTAATGCAATAAGTCCTCTACCCATCTCCATTCCCCACCTCCTCAATAACTTGAATCCTATAAGAGTCTCTGTAAATAAATCAAAGCTGCTGAATTCTCGAAAACTCTAATTGTGCCAATTATAAATAAGCCTCAGGATGGATTGCAACCAGCAGCGTCCCCAAAACCATTATCTGCAACTATAATCCATTATTTTTTCTTTCATAATTAATTTTTTCTAAGTAGGTCAGTACTATTCGTTTTATTTAAGTGCTGTTCCAGCAATCCAATTTTCCCAAAAAACAAAGTTAGCTGTAACTATATACATATTTTCTATTAAACACACCAAAAATATTTTTATATTATGCAAAACACTAAATTAGACAGTGAAAGCTTTTTCTAATAAATAATAAGGTAAAATACTATACTGGTCCTTAATTGCACATGTCTTGCTTGACCATATGAAGTCTGTGACGATCTTATAAGCACCTTGGAATTCTGGATATGTGGGTGTTTAAGTAGGTACTCCCCACCCATCCCTCAAAAAAAGCTTATTTTCATAGATTTTGGCATCTAAATCACTGGGAACAATTACCAGAGATGTAGATAGGTGGACAGATAAACACACAGTATTACAGATATACATATCATATAGCATGTGTTGTATGAGTAACTATATAGACCTACATTGTGTATGTGTGTGTGTATGTGTGTGTGCGCGCGCGTGCGTATGTGAAATCAAAACCGAACTCACCAGAATACAGGAGATAAAATAATAAAGCAAACAAAAGAATTCACCACATAAATGAACGTTACTTTTAAGAGTGTTCCTCGAAGTCTACATATTCTCCATTTATACACAATTCTAAAATATTTGAGTATCTGCTTTCCCATCCACAACAGATTAAATGTTGATAATTCAAGAGTGTAAGTGAATTTATGGCTGATACTGTCTGCAAGGAGCCTGATGTAGGGAGAAATGAGAGCTCTGATAGGCCCATCTAAGCACCTTCCTAGTAGACCCTGGTAGAGCTCTGAGGCTAGTTAGGAGGAGACCTAGTGAACATGGGCAAAATTTCTTGGATAAAGGGTAATCTGGGTCTACTCCTTCAGATGAAATCTTTGAGAGTTCAGTAACAAGAGAATATAGATTCACTGTTTTGTTATATAATGCTAGCTGCTTTTTTTTTTTCTTGATAACTAAGAGAATAGATTCATCATTTAAATTAATGAGCTTTAAAATTATAACCTATGGTGTTATTTGCTACTTTATTTTATTATTGAATTTACTGGGGTGACATTGGTTAATAAAATTATGTAGGTTTCAAGTGTACAATTCAATAATACATCACATGTATAATGCATTGTGTGTTCACACAAAGTTACATTTCCTTCTGTCACTATATACTTGATCCCCTTACCCTTATCTATCTTCTCCCCTCTGCCTCTTCCTCTGGTAACCACTAAACTGTTGTCCATGTCCATAAGTCTCTATTTGTCTTTTCCATTCATTGCTTTCAGTTTTATAGCTCACATTTGAGTAAAATCATATGGTCCTCAATTTTTTCTGACATTTCATTTAGCATGATAATCTCAAGATCCATCCATTTTGTCACAAAGGACAGTATTTCTTCTTTTTCTTATGGCTGAGTAATATTCCATTGTATTTATGTACCACAGCTTCTTTACCTAATCATCTATTGAAGGGCACTTCGGTCGTTTCTATGTCTTGACCACCATGAGTAATATACCTATGAACATCAGGGTGCATATATCTTTACAGGTAAATGCTTTCAAATTTTTGGGGTCAATACCCAGAAGAGGGATTGCTGGGTCATATAACAATTATTTTCTTAATTTTTTGAGGAATCTCCAAACTGTTTTGCTTTGTAAATGATGGTTTCCCTATGGACGTTTACCATCATATATTTGTAAACCATTCTGAGTAAACTCAACACCGTTAATTTTTTTTATTAGTTTCAGGTATACAGTACTTTGGATAGACTATTTTACATAATTTATGAAGTGATCCCCCTGATTATTCTGTTACCCATCTGGCTCTACACATAGCCATTACATTGCTATTGACTATATTCCCTATCTACATCCCTCCGACTATTGTGTAACTACTGATTTGTAATTCTTCATCTATTTATCTTTTTTTTCCCAGTTCCCCAACACCCCTCTCCTCTGGCAGTCACCAGATTATCCTCTGTATCTGTGAGTCTGCTTTTGTTTAGTTTGTTCCTTGTTTTCCTTAGATTCTGAATATAACTGAAAATATATGGTATTTATCTTTGTCTGACTTCATACAGCATAATAACCTCTAGGCCCATCCGTGTCATTGCAAATGGTAGAATTTCATTTTTTTATGGCTGAGTAATTAATATTCCATTGTATGTATCAACCATAACTTCTTTATCCAATCATTTGTTGATGGGCATTTAGGTTGCTTTCATATCTTAGCTATTATAAATAGTGCTGCTATGGACACAGAGGTGCATAGATCTTCGTGAATCAGTGTTTTGGTTTTCCTTGGATAAATACCTAGAAGTGCAATTGCTAAGTCAAAAGGTAGTTCTATTTTTAAATTTTAGAGGAACTTCAGACTGTTTTCCATAGTAGCTGCATCATTTTGTAATCCCGTTAACAGTGTATGAAGGTTATCTTTTCTCCATATCCTCACCAACATGTGTTGTTTTTTTGATTTATTAATAATAGCTGTTCCGACAGGTATGAGGTGAATACTGTCAAAAAGTTTTATACCACTTTTGACTTTGTATATTTGCCAAATCTTTCTTTAAAAGATAATAAGAAATGAGGGCCTTGAAAATCTCATAAAAGGAAAATAACACCACCACAAGCATACCCATTACACACCATTAGGCATGAATTTGGGGACAATTGGGCCGAATATGGGATTATTATACTAACTTTCTGCAATACCTCCTGAGCTATCACCAGAGCTCTTAATTCAAATATATATACTCTTGACATAAAAATTATGGTAGTCCAGGAATATTCAACATATTTAGTGATCTGAGATAGAAGAAGTTTCATTTCATTCAAGCAAATGGTTTGGTATTTCAGCAAAAAGATATCTTCTTCATGCGGGAGCCATCATTATAAAGGAATGTAACTGAAATTTCTAAAAATGCATTTTAGCTATAGACCTCTAAAGAGGGCTACTTTCCATAGTGGTCATCCTGGTAGAAACTTACTCCAGGGATATTGTTGTCATGTGAAAGTCGAGGCAATGCCTTCAGAATTAGTTCATGAGTTTTGCTTTCTTGTTACCCTGCCCCTACACCACACATCCCTGACTGCCTTATTCTGAATGTGCTTCATTCACACTGATTAGTTAAAAGCCTCATCCTAGAAATGGGGATCATGGCCTATTTATCGTCCGCTTTGCTGGGGATCGGGAATGGAGAGGGCTCATGGGAATTAAGAGAGTCTATTTTTGACCACTGCACATGTGAGGCAAACCAAACTCCTTTGGATAAAAGAGCAATACCAATCTGAGATTACCCAGGGCCCTTTCCTGGGACTAGTGAATGAAAAAAAATGCTCCATGACCAAATGGAGGACATTTAGGAATCATTTTCTACTTTAGTTTAAGTGTGTTTTTTTGAGCTTGGCTCTTAATTGAACTGCTCTTCCGGTATCTACAGCTGTCGATTGGTACCTGGGATCTAAGAGAAAACTCCAACATCAGTCTGGCAGTTGTTCAGTAACATAGTAAATAAAGGACGATGAGTTAAATTTAAGCCCCTCGTCTAGGGTTCTATGTACATTGCGGGCCTTCGGTAAGTATTGGTTGATTGACCAAATATCTAACTCACTATCAATGTGAATAAACCACATATATCTTGCCATTAAAACAAAACAATCAACCCAAATACTTTCAAACTTCCCAGGAGTAACGTAGCGAATTGGCAGATCCACTCTTATCCTCCCTAATCCCCATTTGCTCCAAACCAATTCAAAGGAAGAGAAAGAATATGAAGAGAAAATGAACATAAGAAAAACAATTAGCCAATGTTCTCTGCAAAGTCTGTAACATTATCTAGAATGACAGCATAGCCATTGTTTGGGCTGCCAGAGCCCTGTATGTTTGCTAGCTCACAGAGGTCCTGCGAGAATAATAAACGCAGCAGATTAGATGTAGACCGATGCCTACATGCCGCCACCACCTTACACAACACGCACACTGTTCTGAGTGTCTGAACACATGCAGGCAGGTAAACCCAGAGAATGGGCACTCCGTGTTGGCGGGAGGGGAAGAGGCTGCCAACAAACAGGGCCTGTTTATTATTTAACAGTTGGTACTGCTAGAGGCCTGGCACTGCTATAGAGCACTCTCTGTTTCAGTGCAAGTCAGCCTGATTATGAGAGCATGTGAGCCAAATCGTATTTACCGTAGTCTGTGAGAACCTCGGTGCCCCCAACAGGCATGGAAATTCTTACAATAGCTCTCATCCAAACAGAGAAAATCATTCTGAGATGGAGGTAAAGGACTCCATGTGCTTAAATTTTGTCTGATCATCTGCTCAGTGTCTCTAAATGTTCTACTCGCTTTTCCCCTGCTCAAGACCAGTCATTCCTCTCTAATGATACAGTTTCCACTCCTCTGCTTTTGCTTACTTTACTCTGGGACCTAAATCAACCAAATAATGTGTGAATCACCCATCTACTAGTACTGCTCATGCTGTCCTGCACGCATTGCCTTTCCAGCAAAAGAATCTGCTGCCCAGGATGGCGACCTCCTACTTCGCCAGGACCACCTCTGCAGTGAGTCCCTTCTCTGCCAACGTGGGCCACAGGTGGATGCCTTCCTACAAATCCAATCAGCAGGAAAATGTGCCACTATCACAAGAGTGGACCTTAATGACAAAGATCCCTGCTTAGATGGTCACCCCATTAACTTTGATTTGATTATTCTGCTCTAACAGAACACTTGGCTTCTCAACCGCAGGGCCTGTTTATTACGCAGGGCACCAGCCCAGCGTAAAACCTGTACAGAAAGTGGTCATGTTGGGTTCATACATTTTCAAAATATTAAATTTGCTATAAAAATATATATATAAAAACAAGACAGTATCAAGAGAGTCCGTGGCTTTCTAGAAAAGCACCGTTTAAAAAAAAAGAAGTAAGGTCAGAGCACATGAGATAACTGTGATAACTAGGTTACATGGATAATCTAATCATTTCCTTTGAAACCTAATATAAATCAACATTTCCCTTAAGTGTAAGAACCTTGGATTTTATCTTCCATATACAACCAAGGCAGCCTTTGATATTTTATGTGACTATTCTATAGAACTGTTGATAAATTAGAGAGAAAATTGGCTTTATATATGCTAGTTCAATATTTTGAAATTTAAATGCACCTCGTATACACTTTATAATCATAAATAAATGACCAAAATAGTTCTGACCAATGGAGATAAAGGCATAGAAAACTATATGCCTTACCTGAAACTATGTATATTAATTTTTGCATTTTTCTTTTCTAATTGACAGCTGATATTTATATACCAAAATATCAATATGCTGTTTGTTTTTCTTTAATAATTCCCCAACTTTAAAATGCCAAAGAAAATATATGCTAAATATAGTTAAATAAAATTGTAATTTTATATTTTTCATTTTATCGTGCTTTGCAAAGACAGTAGTTGTCCTTAGGTCATAGCTTATATATAAATATATGTAATAAACAAAACTATAAAAACAGAGAAAGCATAAAAAATAATTTCCTATTCAGGATGAAGTTAATCCCTAGTTTAGTTTAATCACTTCCTCTACTGGTCAGAGATGCTTAATAAACAGCCTGAAATTAAGGAAGTTAATCCTGAAATCAAGAGGCTTGAAAGCATTCTGCATTTATAAAGACACTCAGAACTACTAGTTAATAGCAGAGCAATGAATACAATCATAGGATCACAAGGGGAAAGGTGCTATTAAAGCCATAACTAAAATATGAACAAGGATTTTTCACAATGAGTGGATTAAAGACAAGTGGCGTGTGTTTATCTCTGTGCTAAGATACTTCACTAGTAGGAGACATTAATGATAGTTCACACTCGTGGAGAGCTCACTCTGTGCTAGGCACCTTTCTAAGAGCTTTATACATATGTATTCATTTAATCCTCATAACAACCCTATAAAGTGGGTATAATTATTTTCTCCATTTTATAGATGAGGAAACCGAAGTACAGAGAGGTGAAGTAACTTTATTAACGCAGAGCCTAATAATAATCACTGTGTTCTACTTTTCACAATAATGATTATTCTGTCTGAGGTTTGTGTTTAATTAAAGGCTATGTGGTTCCTGAGGCTGTAAAATGTTAGAGCTGAAGCAATTTAAAATTATATAGTGTATGGTTCTAGAATTCAGATGGGGGAGAAGGTTTGGGAAGACTATGAAGTTTTGTGGACAAGTACACTTTTCCAGGAGAATACGAACCATGACTCTAGTTCAAATCCCTCAGCTGAGAGATTTAAAAAATATCGCAATTCTTGTAAATTGTAAAACAAATGGTAGACGAACCAAACCTAGAAACCAGGGTCCTTTCATTAATCTCTCAGCCATTACCTCCTCAGATGGCTGCCAGCCTACGAGGCAGTAGAAACCTAAGTGAAGGACACAGAAACTATCTGCACCTCTGCATGGCTCCCAAATGAGTAAAGCAAAGACATAAGACAGGATGCCTAGTGGTACAAAAAAGAATAGAAACTCTAGTGGAGTCTGTTCCTGACTACTCAGGGATCATGGGAAAAATTGGGGGTCACATTTAAGAGATAAGAACAAATTGTCTCTTTATGAAGTTGACCAATTCAATTATTTAGCAAGCGCGCGCACACACACACACACACACACACTTTATTTATAGGTAGCCCTAGAACTTTTTAAATTTTTTTTTTTTATTTCTCTTGGCTCTCTTATGGTAATTTATATTTACCTAGAAATCACCCACGTGTTCAAATTTGTCAAATTTATATGTATTCATTATAATTATTTTCATTTTTTAATTCTATGGTTTCTTCCCCCATTTGTATTTCTAATTTTGCGCATTTAGTAATTTAGTAATTAAATCATGTGATCTTGCTTTATTAATTGTTTTGTTATTCTCTTTAAAAAAACCCAACTTTTTGATTTATTAGTGTTTTTCTTATTTCTAATGCATTAATTTCTGATTTTATTTTTACCAATTCTTTCTGCTTTGCAGATTTGTTTTATTTTTTTTAAGCAACTTCCTGAGATGAATGCTAATATGTTTATAATTATTATTTGCCTATAATATTAGTATTTAAAACTATGGATCGTCCCCTGACTGCCATTTTATCTTCATCCATATGTGCTTATTTTCTGTTAAATAAACTCTCTTTAATTCAAATTTAGATTTTAAAAGTTTAAAATTTACAGAGAGATATCACTTTAACTTTTTCTTTCCAATATTAATCTCCAACTTATTACACTGAGATAAAATACAGTCTGAATTTTCCGAAACGTACTTTGGGCATCGTTTCTTTTCTTTTCATTTATTAACATGGCTAATTGTATTAATAGATTTCCTAATAATAAACCATTTTTAATAGATGAGATTAGCCTTATACTTGTTAAAAAATACATGCCTGATCTTAATTCTGTATCTTATTTGTTATTTAAAAAATTGCTTCCTTTCTTTCCAATGATTTGCTTTATTTATTACTATGAGTTTTTCTAATAGTTTAAAAGATTTTTTCATAGATTATTAATTCTTCTATTGCAGTATTTCTCATACCCAGGGGATTTGTTTAAAATAAAGATTTCAAGTCTTATTCCTCTGTACCAAAAGATTTAGTAGGTATGGGTTTAGACACAGAGTATGTATTTTTTAAAAAGGCTTTTATAATACTCATCTGGTGGTCTGATAACCACAGAGTTCCCTGTTCTAGTGTTTAACTTTATAAATTTTAATAAGAGAATTAAAGTCTCACTTTTTGATTTAATGGTTTTAGAATACACCTTTGGATTCTCTAAAAAATGACTCAAAATATTATAAAAATAATTGTACCCCACACTCCTTTTTTCCTTCCATGCTCTCTTTCCTCTTCATCACTGGACTATGGTTAAACTTGCAACTTTTAATTTTTCATGTGTTCATAGCTTAAAATAACACATCTACATCTCTGTTACTTAGTTTGTCAGCTGGAGACAGTATTGATCCCTTATTCTCCACTATTAAATCAACCCACTCTTCCTCCTCCTACCTTCTCTTTAACTTTCAAACTTCTCAGGTTCTGCCATATTATTTCTATATCACCAAGGTTTATACCATTTATATTCTATTCTGTAACATACTTCCCACCCCACCCCACCCCCATTATTTAGTCATAAGTCTATTTTTAGGTTGATTTGAGATTCATTAACAATTATTTATATGGCTTCTTCAATCTTTTGATAGGTAGATTCATCATCAAGCATTTTGTTTTGGTTTGCTTTGTTTGTTTACTAGATGAGTTCATGCTGTTATACTCTCTGAGTTCTTGCATTTTAAATTTGAGGCAAATCCAGCTTCTCCGTTTTTGATATTTTTTTCCTGTATGCCTTCCAAGTTTCTTTTTTAAAATTTTGAAGTTCTGTAACTTCACCAAGACAGGTCTCAGTGCTTGTTGCTCAGCACCATGATTTTCCTGTGATATATGGTGTCTTTTTCTTTCTTTTTTTTTCCCAATCACAGTTGACATTCAATATTGTTTTATATTAGTTTCAGGTGTACAGAATAGTGGTTAGACATTTATATAATTTACGAAGTGATTCCTCCAATTAGTCTATTACTCACCTGGCACTATACACAGTTATTACAATATTATTGACTATATTCCCTATGGTGTACTTTATATACCCTTGACTATTTCTGTGGTGACTTTTTCAATATAAAGATTCAGGACTATCTTTATTCCAGAAAAATCTTATTCTATTACATATTTAAATTGTTTTCCATTTGTTCTGCTCTTTTTTCCTTCACAGATCAGTAGTTTCTGCATTTTCTTTGCCTTCCAAAGGTATAATACAAAATTTTATTTATTCAATTTTAATACATAATATACTTACATGATTCTAAAATATAAAGTATGAAATTGTATAAAGTAAAAAGTCTCGCTTTCATCCAGTTTTCCATCCACTCAGTTTTTACACCATCCTCTGACAGGTAACCATCATTATTAGTGTGCTTGCTTTTTATAAAAAAAAAAAAAAAAAAAAAAGAGACATGCCAATAAAAACAAAAATATATATTTTGTGTATATATTTTTATATTATACACAGTGCTCCACATCTTGCATCTCTCACTTAAAATATATGTAATGACCGCTATCCACTAGCTAATTAATCTAATCCCTCACTGGCAAACGTTTAGATTGTTTCCAATATTGCCAGCAAGAAACAATGCTGTAGTGAATAATCTTGTGCATATATTATTTTACTCGTGTGGATTAAGTTCTTAAAACCAGAATAGATGGGTCGAAGAGTATGTGTATTTATTATTTTGTTAGATATTATAAAATTTATCTTCATTTAAAGTTATTTTTGGCATTTTGATGAAGGAGAAAGCATCTTGGTGTACTTCAAATTTCATTTCTTTTATCATGCATATTTTAATCTTTATTTCTCTTATGTATGTGTTGAATATCTATTAATATGTTTGAGAGCCATTTGAATGTTTGGTGCCAATTTTACTATTGAGTTATTGGTCTTCTAATAATTTTCAGAGGTCCTCATTTATTAGGGAGATAATATATTTATCCAAGATATAAATCATAATGATTATTGCCAATCATAATGATTATTTTCTTAGGTCATTTTAAAACTATTTTTAATTTTTTTATTTTGTTTGATTTTTCTCATCCACAATTCTGGTGGTAGTGTTAGAAGTTCTTTCCTTCTGCTACTTTCTGTAAATAATATGGCTTTTAGTTCTATAATAGTTTTATTTTTCTCTTCCATTTTATCCCTAATTCTCTCACAGCTCATTTTATTTCTCTTTCTGGTGTCTTATCTCTTTGACCCTGTATATATAAATTGACCTCTTATTTTGGGGAGTGCACAAGTTCTTCTATATCTTTAATACTAGAAAAAAAATATATTATTTTCTGATATATATAGAGATCTGCTTTTCCAAATGTTACTTTTGATTCATAATCAGGTAAGCATGGGTCCAATGCTGGTGTTTTATTCTTATTTTTCAATCAATTAACTTTATCAGCTGTCTTCTGAATAGAAAAGGGGCTGGAGGAACGAACTGGGACAGGAAGGAACTTCATTTTGGTGCTGCATTTGCTGGCACATTATACCTTTTCTCATCAATTCCTCTGTGCACACAGCTCAAGGGATGTACCTCTTCTTATTGACATCCCTACTTGCATTATGAAGAGTCCTAAAGCACTTGCATTAAGCCCCGTATGTTACATATATTATGGATCATGATCTAATGTTTCTTTTTCTTCTCCTGAATATGATTAAACTGGCAAAAGCTGATGTGGTTTATTATCTTCACCTTGCCACCCTCACATCCTGGTTCTAGTATGCTGACTATTTCTATGGTGCCCTTTTCAATATAAAGATTCAGGACTGTCTTTATTCCAGGAAAATCTTACTCTATTACACATATGTGGAACACATTTATATGATTACAAAACATAACGTATGAAATGATATACAGTAAAAAGTCTGATGTTATTCCGCATTCACTGCCAGCTCCTCTGTTAACTTCGGTTGTAAAGAGGGCCAGGGATGCTTCCATTGGACCACCCATTACCTGTAGGTAATTTTTAGAGGTTTTGCCTACAGCATATGTTTAACATACTCTCAACGTCCTCTTTGACTTGGTCTAAGTTTCTTAGTATTTCATGGTTTGCGATTTGAGATGTGGTTACCTTCTATAGAAAGAGGGTTTTTATATGTCTCATTTTTGCTAGTTTGTTTGATTGTTTGGTTTTTCTATAAGAAGTTATAAAGCAGAATTTCATTTACTTTTCATCTATATCTTCTTAATTGGCATAAAACAGAGCTTCACTTACTAGCTCCTCTCAAACCCTTCCTTCAATTAAGTGCTTGGCTATCCCTGTTCTCAGAACTGGACTAATACATGTAAGGTGTCAACTAAGCATTTACATTAGTTGACTGTTCTATGTCTCCTTTCTTAAGGATATTTGCATTTAAACAGGGGACTTTAAACCTTAGACTAAGCCTTAAACTCCCAGATGAAGCTATGAAATAAAGCTAGGGTTGTAAAACGACAAACACTATGGCAGATGTAGGAAAGAAGTCAGAGGACCCGACTAGTACCTGCAAAATTATCTCATGTGGGTGAGTGATAAAGTTAGGTCTTAGTTGCCCTAATCTCAAAAATTTGCTACAGCAATGTCTCCTTTTTTTTCTGTAATGGGAGAATAGGAGAAAGTAAGGAAATTTTCTAGTTAACTGTTTAAAATACTTTCTTTTAAATGTTAAAGTAGAAATCTTTATAATTATTTTTTATCTTCTAAAACAAAGAAATGATGATATAGTGAAAGTACACTGGAGTGAGAAGTTAGGGATACTTAAGTTCTGTCTGCCATTTATCATTAAAAAATTTTAGTAAATCATTTAACCTACCCAAGCCTTAGTTCTCTTATCTGTACAATGGGAATAGCAATACTTCTTTCTTACTATATAGGTTTTCTATGAGTGACAAAGTAATATAAATATCAAATGTTTTATAAAAATAATTTAAAAACAAAACAAATGTATAAGTATCTAATGATGAACCAGATAAAAATAAGGTATTGCGATACTGTCAAAGGCAATACACTTATATGGGGCAGTTTTATCCTGCACAATTTGACATGCTTTTGTGATCCTTTTGTGTGCTTTTTCTAATTGTTCAGCTAAACTCCGAACTGCCATTTCATTTCTCGTTGCTTTTAGTGAGCCCTGCCTCCAGGAAAAACATTTTCTCTCTTGCTTCCTCTTCTCCCATACATTTTTAGTTCTTGTTTGTTATGTTTTTTATTGCCTTATATCTGCTGTGAAAGGTAGTAGAGAGTAATGAAAAGAGAAAGAAGCTTTGGAGTCAGATCTGGTTTGAATCTTGGTTGTCTGTCCTCGTGCTCATCATTTAACTTCCCTAAATTTGTTTCCTGATCTATAAAAGGAATGTTACGAGTACTGTTATGAGAAAAGAAATTAGATACTATCTATATAAGGTCTAGTACATAGTATGAGCTCAATAAATGGATTTCGAACTCAAAAATACCCTGAAGGGCTATATAATATGTAAAGTTCTTAGATTTTATAAAATCTCATTTGCCTTTTAAAAAGCCTATTTTGCTTAGTTCCATGTTCTTAATTGGGATTTTATGACACTTGACAACTGATATATTGTCGTACTTTGATCAATAGCTTTTTTATTCATGAACCATTTCACTTTTTTCTAAATGTCACCATAGAATCTACTTTTCCTAAAAATCTACTTTTTGCTGCTGTCCCTGACTAATCTTATAGTTCCAACAGTTTCTCTGTCTTAATTTTTTTCTCAATTAACTTATTTTTCCCTCTTGTAAAATAATATATCTTAACCTTAAACCCTTCAGG